>NW_026646416.1:0-67500 GCF_949987535.1 Balaenoptera acutorostrata
GGTATGGCTTAGGGTACGGGTTCGGGGAGGGGTTCGTGTAGGGCGTAGGGTATGGGTTAGGGTTAGGGTTAGGGTTATTGTTAGGGTTAGGGCTCGGTTTAGGGTACGGGTTAGGATTAGGGTACGCGTTAGTGTTAGGGTAGGGGTTAGGGGTAGGGTACGCGATAGGGTGAGGTTAGTTACTAAACCTATCCCACTCTCTAGATACCCCTTAGCACGTAAAGGAATATTATTTGGGGGTCCAGCCATGGAGAAGAGTTTAGACACTAGGAGAAATAAGGAACACACCCATTATCAAGAAATCACATTAGGATTCTCTTTTTAACCTGTTCCTTAAAACACTAGTCCTTAGGAAATCTATTGGAGGCAGAAGCAGTCAAGGGTAGCTTAGGGTTAGGGTTAGGGTTAGGGTGAGGGTTAGGGTACGGCTTAGGGTACGGGTTCGGGGAGGGGTTCGGGTAGGGCGTAGGGTATTGGTTAGGGTTAGGGTTAGGGCTAGTGTTAGGGTTAGGGCTCGGTTTAGGGTACGGGTTAGGATTAGGGTACACGCTAGGGTTAGGGTAGGGGTTAGGGTTAGGGTACGCGTTAGGGTGAGGGTAGTTATTAAACCTATCCCACTCTCTAGATACCCCTTAGCACGTAAAGGAATATTATTTGGGGGTCCAGCCATGGAGAAGTGTTTAGACACGAGGAGAAGATAAGGAACACACCCATTATCACGAAATCACATTAGGATTCTCTTTTTAACCTGTTCCTTAAAACACTAGTGCTTAGGAAATCTATTGGAGGCAGAAGCAGTCAAGGATAGCTTAGGGTTAGGGTTAGGGTTAGGGTGAGGGTTAGGGTACGGCTTAGGGTACGGGTTCGGGGAGGGGTTCGGGTAGAGCGTAGGTTATGGGTTAGGGTTAGGGTTAGGGCTAGTGTTAGGTTTAGGGCTCGGTTTAGGGTACGGGTTAGGATTAGGGTACGCGTTAGGGTTAGGGTAGGGGTTAGGGTTAAGGTACGCGTTAGGGTGAGGGTAGTTATTAAACCTATCCCACTCTCTAGATACCCCTTAGCACTTAAAGGAATATTATTTGGGGGTCCAGCCATGGAGAAGAGTTTAGACACGAGGACAAGATAAGGAACACACCCATTATCAAGAAATCACATTAGAATTCTCTTTTTAACCTGTTCCTTAAAACACTAGTGCTTAGGAAATCTATTGGAGGAAGAAGCAGTCAAGGGTAGCTTAGGGTTAGGGTTAGGGTTAGGGTGAGGGTTAGGGTACGGCTTAGGGTACGGGTTCGGGGAGGGGTTCGGGTAGGGCGTAGGGTATGGGTTAGGGTTAGGGTTAGGGTTAGTGTTAGGGTTAGGGCTCGGTTAAGGGTACGGGTTAGGATTAGGGTACGCGTTAGTGTTAGGGTAGTGGTTAGGGTAAGGGTACGCTTTAGGTTGAGGGTAGTTTTTAAACCTATCCCACTCTCTAGATACCCCTTAGCACGTAAAGGAATATTATTTGGGGGTCCAGCCATGGAGAACAGTTTAGACACTAGGAGAAGATAAGGAACACACCCATTATCAAGAAATCACATTAGGATTCTCTTTTTAACCTGTTCCTTAAAACACTAGTGCTTAGGAAATCTATTGGAGGCAGAAGCCGTCAAGGGTAGCTTAGGGTTAGGGTTAGGGTTAGGGTGAGGGTTAGGGTACGGCTTAGGGTACGGGTTCGGGGAGGGGTTCGGGTAGGGCGTAGGGTATGGGATAGGGTTTGGGTTAGGGTTAGTGTTAGGGTTAGGGCTCGGTTTAGGGTACGGGTTAGGATTAGGGTACGCGTTAGTGTTAGGGTAGGGGTTAGGGTTAGGGTACGCGATAGGGTGAGGTTAGTTATTAAACCTATCCCACTCTCTAGATACCCCTTAGCACGTAAAGGATTATTATTTGGGGGTCCAGCCATGGAGAAGAGTTTAGACACTAGGAGAAGAAAAGGAACACACACATTATCAAGAAATCACATTAGGATTCTCTTTTTAACCTGTTCCTTAAAACACTAGTGCTTAGGAAATCTATTGGAGGCAGAAGCAGTCAAGGGTAGCTTAGGGTTAGGGTTAGGGTTAGGGTGAGTGTTAGGGTACGGCTTAGGGTACGGGTTCGGGGAGGGGTTCGGGTAGGGCGTAGGGTATTGGTTAGGGTTAGGGTTAGGGCTAGTGTTAGGTTTAGGGCTCGGTTTAGGGTACGGGTTAGGATTAGGGTACGCGTTAGGGTTAGGGTAGGGGTTAGGTTTAGGGTACGCGTTAGGGTGAGGGTAGTTATTAAACCTATCCCACTCTCTAGATAACCCTTAGCACTTAAAGGAATATAATTTGGGGGTCCAGCCATGGAGAAGAGTTTAGACACGAGGAGAAGATAAGGAACACACCCATTATCAAGAAATCACATTAGGATTCTCTTTTTAACCTGTTCCTTAAAACACTAGTGCTTAGGAAATCTATTGGAGGCAGAAGCAGTCAAGGGTAGCTTAGGGTTAGGGTTAGGGTTAGGGTGAGGGTTAGGGAACGACTTAGGGTACGGGTTCAGGGAGGGGTTCGGGTAGGGCGTACGGTATGGGTTAGGGTTAGGGTTAGGGTTAGTGTTAGGGTTAGGGCTCGGTTAAGGGTACGGGTTAGGATTAGGGTACGCGTTAGTGTTAGGGTAGTGGTTAGGGTTAGGGTACGCTTTAGGGTGAGGGTAGTTATTAAACCTATCCCACTCTCTAGATACCCCTTAGCACGTAAAGTAATATTATTTGGGGGTCCAGCCATGGAGAAGAGATTAGACACTAGGAGAAGATAAGGAACACACCCATTATCAAGAAATCACATTAGGATTCTCTTTTTAACCTGTTCCTTAAAACACTAGTGCTTAGGAAATCTATTGGAGGCAGAAGCCGTCAAAGGTAGCTTAGTGTTAGGGTTAGGGTTAGGGTGAGGGTTAGGGTACGGCTTAGGGTACGGGTTCGGGGAGGGTTTCGGGTAGGGCGTAGGGTATGGGTTAGGGTTAGGGTTAGGGTTAGTGTTAGGGTTAGGGCTCGGTTTAGGGTACGGGTTAGGATTAGGGTACGCGTTAGGGTTAGGGTAGGGGTTAGGGTTAGTGTACGCGTTAGGGTGAGGGTAGTTATTAAACCTATCCCACTCTCTAGATACCCCTTAGCACGTACAGGAATATTATTGGGGGTCCAGCCATGGAGAAGTGTTTAGACACTAGGAGAAGATAAGGAACACACCCATTATCACGAAATAACTTTAGGATTCTCTTTTTAACCTGTTCCTTAAAACACTAGTGCTTAGGAAATCTATTGGAGGCAGAAGCAGTCAAGGGTAGCTTAGGGTTAGGGTTAGGGTTAGGGTGAGGGTTAGGGTATGGCTTACGGTACGGGTTCGGGGAGGGGTTCGGGTAGGGTGTAGGGTATGGGTTAGGGTTAGAGTTAGGGTTAGTGTTAGGGTTAGGGCTCGGTTTAGGGTACGGGTTAGGATTAGGGAACGCGTTAGTGTTAGGGTAGGGGTTAGGGTTAGGGTACGCGATAGGGTGAGGTTAGTTATTAAACCTATCCCACTCTCTAGATACCCCTTAGCACGTAAAGGAATATTATTTGGGGGTCCAGCCATGGAGAAGAGTTTAGACACTAGGAGAAGATAAGGAACACACCCATTATCAAGAAATCACATTAGGATTCTCTTTTTAACCTGTTCCTTAAAACACTAGTGCTTAGGAAATCTACTGGAGGCAGAAGCAGTCAAGGTAGCTTAGGGTTAGGGTAGGGTTAGGGTACGGCTTAGGGTACGGGTTCGGGGAGGGGTTCGGGTAGGGCGTAGGGTATTGGTTAAGGTTGGGGTTAGGGCTAGTCTTAGGGTTAGGGCTCGGTTTAGGGTACGGGTTAGGATTAGGGTACGCGTTAGGGTTAGGGTAGGGGTTAGGGTTAGGGAACGCGTTAGGGTGAGGGTAGTTATTAAACCTATCCCACTCTCTTGATACCACTTAGCACGTAAAGGAATATATTTGGGGGTCCAGCCATGGAGAAGAGTTTAGACACGAGGAGAAGATAAGGAACACACCCATTATCAAGAAATCACATTAGGATTCTCTTTTTAAACTGTTCCTTAAAACACTAGTGCTTAGGAAATCTATTGGAGGCAGAAGCCGTCAAGGGTAGCTTAGGGTTAGGGTTAGGGTTAGGGTGAGGGTTAGGGTACGGTTTAGGGTACGGGTTCAGGGAGGGGTTCGGGTAGGGCGTAGGGTATGGGTTAGGGTTAGGGTTAGAGTTAGTGTTAGGGTTAGGGCTCGGTTTAGGGTACGGGTTAGGATTAGGGTACGCTTTAGGGTTAGGGTAGGGGTTAGAGTTAGGGTACGCGTTAGGGTGAGGGTAGTTATTAAACCTATCCCACTCTCTAGATACCCCTTAGCACGTAAAGGAATATTGTTTGGGGGTCCAGCCATGGAGAAGAGTTTAGACACTAGGAGAAGATAAGGAACACACCCATTATCATGAAATCATATTAGGATTCTCTTTTTAACCTGTTCCTTACAACACTAGTGCTTAGGAAATCTATTGGAGGCAGAAGCAGTCAAGGGTAGCTTAGGGTTAGGGTTAGGGTTAGGGTGAGGGTTAGAGTATGGCTTAGGGTACGGGTTCGGGGAGGGGTTCGGGTAGGGCGTAGGGTATGGGTTAGGGTTAGGGTTAGGGTTAGTGTTAGGTTTAGGGCTCGGTTTAGGGTACGGGTTAGGATTAGGGTATGCGTTAGGGTTAGGGTAGGGGTTAGGGTTAGGGTACGCGTTACGGTGGGAGTAGTTATTAAACCTATCCCACTCTCTAGATACCCCTTAGCACGTAAATGAATATTATTTGGGGGTCCAGCCATGGAGAAGAGTTTAGACACGAGGAGAAGATAAGGAACACACCCATTATCACGAAATCACATTAGGATTCTCTTTTTAACCTGTTCCTTAAAACACTAGTGCTTAGGAAATCTATTGGAGGCAGAAGCAGTCAAGGGTAATTAGGGTTAGGGTTAGGGTTAGGGTGAGGGTTAGGGTACGGCTTAGGGTACGGGTTCGGGGAGGGGTTCGGGTAGAGCGTAGGGTATGGGTTAGGGTTAGGGTTAGGGCTAGTGTTAGGTTTAGGGCTCGGTTTAGGATACGGGTTAGGATTAGGGTACGCGTTAGGGTTAGGGTAGGGGTTAGGGTTAGGGTACGCGTTAGGATGAGGGTAGTTATTAAACCTATCCCACTCTCTAGATACCCCTTAGCACGTAAAGGAATATTATTTGGGGGTCCAGCCATGGAGAAGAGTTTAGACACGAGGAGAAGATAAGGAACACACCCATTATCAAGAAATCACATTAGGATTCTCTTTTTAACCTGTTCCTTAAAACACTAGTGCTTAGGAAATCTATTGGAGGAAGAAGCAGTCAAGGGTAGCTTAGGGTTAGGGTTAGGGTTAGGGTGAGGGTTAGGGTACGGCTTAGGGTACGGGTTCGGGGAGGGGTTCGGGTAGGGCGTAGGGTATGGGTTAGGGTTAGGGTTAGGGTTAGTGTTAGGGTTAGGCCTCGGTTAAGGGTACGGGTTAGGATTAGGATACGCGTTAGTGTTAGGGTAGTGGTTAGGGTAAGGGTACGCTTTAGGGTGAGGGTAGTTATTAAACCTATCCCACTCTCTAGATACCCCTTAGCACGTAAAGGAATATTATTTGGGGGTCCAGCCATGGAGAAGAGTTTAGACACGAGGAGAAAATAAGGAACACACCCATTATCAAGAAATCACATTAGGATTCTCTTTTTAACCTGTTCCTTAAAACACTAGTGCTTAGGAAATCTATTGGAGGCAGAAGCCGTCAAGGGTAGCTTAGGGTTAGGGTTAGGGTTAGGGTGAGGGTTAGGGTACGGCTTAGGGTACGGGTTCGGGGAGGGGTTCGGGTAGGGCGTAGGGTATGGGTTAGGGTTAGGGTTAGGGTTAGTGTTAGGGTTAGGGCTCGGTTTAGGGTACGGGTTAGGATTAGGGTACGCGTTAGGGTTAGGGTAGGGGTTAGGGTTAGTGTACGCGTTAGGGTGAGGGTAGTTATTAAACCTATCCCACACTCTAGATACCCCTTAGCACGTACAGGAATATTATTGGGGGTCCAGCCATGGAGAAGAGTTTAGACACTAGGAGAAGATAAGGAACACACCCATTGTCACGAAATCACATTAGGATTCTCTTTTTAACCTGTTCCTTAAAACACTAGTGCTTAGGAAATCTATTGGAGGCAGAAGCAGTCAAGGGTAGCTTAGGGTTAGGGTTAGGGTTAGGGTGAGGGTTAGGGTATGGCTTAGGGTACGGGTTCGGGGAGGGGTTCGGGTAGGGTGTAGGGTATGGGTTAGGGTTAGGGTTAGGGTTTGTGTTAGGTTTAGGGCTCGGTTTAGGGTACGGGTTAGGATTAGGGTACGCGTTAGGGTTAGGGTAGGGGTTAGGGTTAGGGTACGCGTTAGGGTGGGAGTAGATATTAAACCTATCCCACTCTCTAGATACCCCTTAGCACGTAAAGGAATATTATTTGGGGGTCCAGCCATGGAGAAGTGTTTAGACACGAGGAGAAGATAAGGAACACACCCATTATAACGAAATCACATTAGGATTCTCTTTTTAACCTGTTCCTTAAAACACTAGTGCTTAGGAAATCTATTGGAGGCAGAAGCAGTCAAGGATAGCTTAGGGTTAGGGTTAGGGTTAGGGTGAGGGTTAGGGTACGGCTTAGGGTACGGGTTCGGGGAGGGGTTCGGGTAGAGCGTAGGGTATGGGTTAGGGTTAGGGTTAGGGCTAGTGTTAGGTTTAGGGCTCGGTTTAGGGTACGGGTTAGGATTAGGGTACGCGTTAGGGTTAGGGTAGGGGTTAGGGTTAAGGTACGCGTTAGGGTGAGGGTAGTTATTAAACCTATCCCACTCTCTAGATACCCCTTAGCACTTAAAGGAATATTATTTGGGGGTCCAGCCATGGAGAAGAGTTTAGACACGAGGACAAGATAAGGAACACACCCATTATCAAGAAATCACATTAGAATTCTCTTTTTAACCTGTTCCTTAAAACACTAGTGCTTAGGAAATCTATTGGAGGAAGAAGCAGTCAAGGGTAGCTTAGGGTTAGGGTTAGGGTTAGGGTGAGGGTTAGGGTACGGCTTAGGGTACGGGTTCGGGGAGGGGTTCGGGTAGGGCGTAGGGTATGGGTTAGGGTTAGGGTTAGGGTTAGTGTTAGGGTTAGGGCTCGGTTAAGGGTACGGGTTAGGATTAGGGTACGCGTTAGTGTTAGGGTAGTGGTTAGGGTAAGGGTACGCTTTAGGGTGAGGGTAGTTATTAAACCTATCCCACTCTCTAGATACCCCTTAGCACGTAAAGGAATATTATTTGGGGGTCCAGCCATGGAGAACAGTTTAGACACTAGGAGAAGATAAGGAACACACCCATTATCAAGAAATCACATTAGGATTCTCTTTTTAACCTGTTCCTTAAAACACTAGTGCTTAGGAAATCTATTGGAGGCAGAAGCCGTCAAGGGTAGCTTAGGGTTAGGGTTAGGGTTAGGGTGAGGGTTAGGGTACGGCTTAGGGTACGGGTTCGGGGAGGGGTTCGGGTAGGGCGTAGGGTATGGGATAGGGTTAGGGTTAGGGTTAGTGTTAGGGTTAGGGCTCGGTTTAGGGTACGGGTTAGGATTAGGGTACGCGTTAGTGTTAGGGTAGGGGTTAGGGTTAGGGTACGCGATAGGGTGAGGTTAGTTATTAAACCTATCCCACTCTCTAGATACCCCTTAGCACGTAAAGGATTATTATTTGGGGGTCCAGCCATGGAGAAGAGTTTAGACACTAGGAGAAGAAAAGGAACACACCCATTATCAAGAAATCACATTAGGATTCTCTTTTTCACCTGTTCCTTAAAACACTAGTGCTTAGGAAATCTATTGGAGGCAGAAGCAGTCAAGGGTAGCTTAGGGTTAGGGTTAGGGTTAGGGTGAGGGTTAGGGTACGGCTTAGGGTACGGGTTCGGGGAGGGGTTCGGGTAGGGCGTAGGGTATGGGTTAGGGTTAGGGTTAGGGTTAGTGTTAGGGTTAGGGCTCGGTTTAGGGTACGGGTTAGGATTAGGGTACGCGTTAGGGTTAGGGTAGGGGTTAGGGTTAGGGTACGCGTTAGGGTGAGGGTAGTTATTAAATCTATCCCACTCTCTAGATACCCCTTAGCACGTAAAGGAATATTATTTGCGGGTCCAGCCATGGAGAAGAGTTTAGACACGAGGAGAAGATAAGGAACACACCCATTATCAAGAAATCACATTAGGATTCTCTTTTTAACCTGTTCCTTAAAACACTAGTGCTTAGGAAATCTTTTGGAGGCAGAAGCAGTCAAGGGTAGCTTAGGGTTAGGGTTAGGGTTAGGGTGAGGGTTAGGGTACGGCTTAGGGTACGGGTTCGGGGAGGGGTTCGGGTAGGGCATAGGGGATGGGTTAGGGTTAGGGTTAGGGTTAGTGTTAGGGTTAGGGCTTGGTTTAGGGTACGGGTTAGGATTAGGGTACGCGTTAGTGTTAGGGTAGTGGTTAGGGTTAGGGTACGCTTTAGGGTGAGGGTAGTTATTAAACCTATCCCACTCTCTAGATACCCCTTAGCACGTAAAGGAATATTATTTGGGGGTCCATCCATGGAGAAGAGTTTAGACACTAGGAGAAGATAAGGAACACACCCATTATCAAGAAATCACAATATGATTCTCTTTTTAAACTGTTCCTTAAAACACTAGTGCTTAGGAAATCTATTGGAGGCAGAAGCAGTCAAGGGTAGCTTAGGGTTAGGGTTAGGGTTAGGGTGAGGGTTAGGGTACGGCTTAGGGTACGGGTTCGGGGAGGGGTTCGGGTAGGGCGTAGGGTATTGGTTAGGGTTAGGGTTAGGGCTAGTGTTAGGGTTAGGGCTCGGTTTAGGATACGGGTTAGGATTAGGGTACGCGTTAGGGTTAGGGTAGGGGTTAGGGTTAGGGAACGCGTTAGGGTGAGGGGAGTTATTAAACCTATCCCACTCTCTAGATACCCCTTAGCACGTAAAGGAATATTATTTGGGGGTCCAGCCATGGAGAAGAGTTTAGACACGAGGAGAAGATAAGGAACACACCCATTATCAAGAAATCACATTAGGATTCTCTTTTTAACCTGTTCCTTAAAACACTAGTGCTTAGGAAATCTATTGGAGGCAGAAGCCGTCAAGGGTAGCTTAGGGTTAGGGTTAGGGTTAGGGTGAGGGTTAGGGTACGGTTTAGGGTACGGGTTCAGGGAGGGGTTCTGGTAGGGCGTAGGGTATGGGTTAGGGTTAGGGTTAGAGTTAGTGTTAGGGTTAGGGCTCGGTTTAGGGTACGGGTTAGGATTAGGGTACGCGCTAGGGTTAGGGTAGGGGTTAGGGTTAGGATACGCGTTAGGGTGAGGGTAGTTATTAAACCTATCCCACTCTCTAGATACCCCTTAGCACGTAAAGGAATATTATTTGGGGGTCCAGCCATGGAGAAGAGTTTAGACACGAGGAGAAGATAAGGAACACACCCATTATCAAGAAATCACATTAGGATTCTCTTTTTAACCTGTTCCTTAAAACACTAGTGCTTAGGAAATCTATTGGAGGCAGAAGCAGTCAAGGGTAGCTTAGGGTTAGGGTTAGGGTTAGGGTGAGGGTTAGGGTATGGCTTAGGGTACGGGTTCGGGGAGGGGTTCGGGTAGGGCGTAGGGTATGGGTTAGGTATAGGGTTAGGGCTAGTGTTACGGTTAGGGCTCGGTTTAGGGTATGGGTTCGGATTAGGGTACGCGTTAGGGTTAGGGTAGGGGTTAGGGCTAGGGTACGCATTAGGGTGCGGTTAGTTATTAAACCTATCACACTCTCTAGAAACCCCTTAGCACGTAAAGGAATATTATTTGGGGGTCCAACCATGGAGAAGAGTTTAGACACGAGGAGAAGATAAGGAACACACCCATTATTAAGAAATCACATTAGGATTCTCTTTTTCACCTGTTCCTTAAAACACTAGTGCTTAGGAAATCTATTGGAGGCAGAAGCAGTCAAGGGTAGCTTAGGGTTAGGGTGAGGGTTAGGGTATGGCTTAGGGTACGGGTTCGGGGAGGGGTTCGGGGAGGGGTTTGGGTAGGGCGTAGGGTATGGGTTAGGGTTAGGGTTAGGTTTAGTGTTAGGGTTAGGGCTCAGTTTAGGGTACGGGTTAGGATTAGGGTACATGTTAGTGTTAGGGTAGGGGTTAGGGTTAGGGTACGCGATAGGGTGAGGTTAGTTATTAAACCTATCCCACTCTGTAGATACCCCTTAGCACGTAAAGGAATATTATTTGGGGGTCCAGCCATGGAGAAGAGTTTAGACACTAGGAGAAGATAAGGAACACACCCATTATCAAGAAATCACATTAGGATTCTCTTTTTAACCTGTTCCTTAAAACACTAGTGCTTAGGAAATCTATTGGAGGCAGAAGCCGTCAAGGGTAGCTTAGGGTTAGGGTTAGGGTTAGGGTGAGGGTTAGGGTACGGTTTAGGGTACGGGTTCAGGGAGGGGTTCTGGTAGGGCGTAGGGTATGGGTTAGGGTTAGGGTTAGAGTTAGTGTTAGGGTTAGGGCTCGGTTTAGGGTACGGGTTAGGATTAGGGTACGCGCTAGGGTTAGGGTAGGGGTTAGGGTTAGGATACGCGTTAGGGTGAGGGTAGTTATTAAACCTATCCCACTCTGTAGATACCCCTTAGCACGTAAAGGAATATTATTTGGGGGTCCAGCCATGGAGAAGAGTTTAGACACGAGGAGAAGATAAGGAACACACCCATTATCAAGAAATCACATTAGGATTCTCTTTTTAACCTGTTCCTTAAAACACTAGTGCTTAGGAAATCTATTGGAGGCAGAAGCAGTCAAGGGTAATTAGGGTTAGGGTTAGGGTTAGGGTGAGGGTTAGGGTACGGCTTAGGGTACGGGTTCGGGGAGGGGTTCGGGTAGGGCGTAGGGTATGGGTTAGGGTTAGGGTTAGGGTTAGGGTTAGGGTTAGGGTTATTGTTAGGGTTAGGGCTCGGTTTAGGGTACGGGTTAGGATTAGGGTACGCGTTAGAGTTAGGGTAGGGGTTAGGGTTAGTGTACGCGTTAGGGTGAGGGTAGTTATTAAACCTATCCCACTCTCTAGATACCCCTTAGCACGTACAGGAATATTATTGGGGGTCCAGCCATGGAGAAGAGTTTAGACACTAGGAGAAGATAAGGAACACACCCATTATCACGAAATCACATTAGGATTCTCTTTTTAACCTGTTCCTTAAAACACTAGTGCTTAGGAAATCTATTGGAGGCAGAAGCAGTCAAGGGTAGCTTAGGGTTAGGGTTAGGGTTAGGGTGAGGGTTAGGGTACGGCTTAGGGTACGGGTTCGGGGAGGGGTTCGGGTAGGGCGTAGGGTATGGGTTAGGGTTAGGGTTAGGGCAAGGGTTAGGGTTAGGGCTCGGTTTAGGGTACGGGTTAGGATTAGGGTACGCGTTAGGTTTAGGGTAGGGGTTAGGGTTAGGGTACGCGTTAGGGTGAGGGTAGTTATTAAATCTATCCCACTCTCTAGATACCCCTTAGCACGTAAAGGAATATTATTTGGGGGTCCAGCCATGGAGAAGAGTTTAGACACGAGGAGAAGATAAGGAACACACCCATTATCAAGAAATCACATTAGGATTCTCTTTTTAACCTGTTCCTTAAAACACTAGTGCTTAGGAAATCTATTGGAGGCAGAAACAGTCAAGGGTAGCTTAGGGTTAGGGTTAGGGTTAGGGTGAGGGTTAGGGTACGGCTTAGGGTACGGGTTCGGGGAGGGGTTCGGGTAGGGCATAGGGTATGGGTTAGGGTTAGGGTTAGGGTTAGTGTTAGGGTTAGGGCTCGGTTTAGGGTACGGGTTAGGATTAGGGTACGCGTTAGTGTTAGGGTAGTGGTTAGGGTTAGGGTACGCTTTAGGGTGAGGGTATTTATTAAACCTATCCCACTCTGTAGATACCCCTTAGCACGTAAAGGAATATTATTTGGGGGTCCAGCCATGGAGAAGAGTTTAGACACTAGGAGAAGATAAGGAACACACCCATTATCAAGAAATCACAATATGATTCTCTTTTTAAACTGTTCCTTAAAACACTAGTGCTTAGGAAATCTATTGGAGGCAGAAGCAGTCAAGGGTAGCTTAGGGTTAGGGTGAGGGTTAGGGTATGGCTTAGGGTACGGGTTCGGGGAGGGGTTCGGGTAGGGCGTAGGGTATGGGTTAGGGTTAGGGTTAGGTTTAGTGTTAGGGTTAGGGCTCGGTTTAGGGTACGGGTTAGGATTAGGGTACGTGTTAGTGTTAGGGTAGGGGTTAGGGTTAGGGTACGCGATAGGGTGAGGTTAGTTATTAAACCTATCCCACTCTGTAGATACCCCTTAGCACGTAAAGGAATATTATTTGGTGGTCCAGCCATGGAGAAGAGTTTAGACACTAGGAGAAGATAAGGAACACACCCATTATCAAGAAATCACATTAGGATTCTCTTTTTAACCTGTTCCTTAAAACACTAGTGCTTAGGAAATCTATTGGAGGCAGAAGCAGTCAAGGGTAGCTTAGGGTTAGGGTTAGGGTTAGGGTGAGGTTTAGGGTACGGCTTAGGGTAAGGGTTCGGGGAGGGTTTCGGGTAGGGCGTAGGGTATGGGTTAGGGTTAGGGTTAGGGTTAGGGTTAGGGTTAGGGTTATTGTTAGGGTTAGGGCTCGGTTTAGGGTACGGGTTAGGATTAGGGTACGCGTTAGGGTTAGTGTAGGGGTTACGGTTAGGGTACGCGTTAGGATGAGGGTAGTTATTAAATCTATCCCACTCTCTAGATACCCCTTAGCACGTAAAGGAATATTATTTGGGGGTCCAGCCATGGAGAAGAGTTTAGACACGAGGAGAAGATAAGGAACACACACATTATCAAGAAATCACATTAGGATTCTCTTTTTAACCTGTTCCTTAAAACACTAGTGCTTAGGAAATCTATTGGAGGAAGAAGCAGTCAAGGGTAGCTTAGGGTTAGGGTTAGGGTTAGGGTGAGGGTTAGGGTACGGCTTAGGATACGGGTTCGGGGAGGGGTTCGGGTATGGCGTAGGGCATGGGTTAGGGTTAGGGTTAGGGTTAGTGTTAGGGTTAGGGCTCGGTTAAGTGTACGGGTTAGGATTAGGGTACGCATTAGTGTTAGGGTAGTGGTTAGGGTAAGGGTACGTTTTAGGGTGAGGGTAGTTATTAAACCTATCCCACTCTCTAGATACCCCTTAGCACGTAAAGGAATATTATTTGGGTGTCCAGCCATGGAGAAGAGTTTAGACACTAGGAGAAGATAAGGAACACACCCATTATCAAGAAATCACATTAGGATTCTCTTTTTAACCTGTTCCTTAAAACACTAGTGCTTAGGAAATCTATTGGAGGCAGAAGCCGTCAAGGGTAGCTTAGGGTTAGGGTTAGGGTTAGGGTGAGGGTTAGGGTACGGCTTAGGGTACGGGTTCGGGGAGGGGTTCGGGTAGGGCGTAGGGTATGGTTTAGGGTTAGGGTTAGGGTTAGGGTTAGGGTTAGGGTTATTGTTAGGGTTAGGGCTCGGTTTAGGGTACGGGTTAGGATTAGGGTACTCGTTAGTGTTAGGGTAGGGGTTAGGGTTAGTGTACGCGTTAGGGTGAGGGTAGTTATTAAACCTATCCCACTCTCTAGATACCCCTTAGCACGTACAGGAATATTATAGGGGGTCCACCCATGGAGAAGAGTTTAGACACTAGGAGAAGATAAGGAACACACCCATTATCCCGAAATCACATTAGGATTCTCTTTTTAACCTGTTCCTTAAAACACTAGTGCTTAGGAAATCTATTGGAGGCAGAAGCAGTCAAGGGTAGCTTAGGGTTAGGGTTAGGGTTAGGGTGAGGGTTAGGGTACGGCTTAGGGTACGGGTTCGGGGAGGGGTTCGGGTAGGGCGTAGGGTATTGGTTAGGGTTAGGGTTAGGGCTAGTGTTAGGGTTAGGGCTCGGTTTAGGGTACGGGTTAGGATTAGGGTACACGCTAGGGTTAGGGTAGGGGTTAGGGTTAGGGTACGCGTTAGGGTGAGGGTAGTTATTAAACCTATCCCACTCTCTAGATACCCCTTAGCACGTAAAGGAATATTATTTGGGGGTCCAGCCATGGAGAAGAGTTTAGACACTAGGAGAAGATAAGGAACACACCCATTATCACGAAATCACATTAGGATTCTCTTTTTAACCTGTTCCTTAAAACACTAGTGCTTAGGAAATCTATTGGAGGCAGAAGCAGTCAAGGGTAGCTTAGGGTTAGTGTTAGGGTTAGGGTGAGGCCTAGGGTATGGCTTAGGGTACGGGTTCGGGGAGGGGTTCGGGTAGGGCGTAGGGTATGGGTTAGGGTTAGGGTTAGGGCTAGCGTTAGGTTTAGGGCTCGGTTTAGGTTACGGGTTAGGATTAGGGTATGCGTTAGGGTTAGGGTAGGGGTTAGGGTTAGGGTACGCGTTAGGGTGAGGGTAGTTATTAAACCTATCCCACTCTCTAGATACCCCTTAGCACGTAAAGGAATATTATTTGGGGGTCCAGCCATGGAGAAGAGTTTAGACACGAGGAGAAGATAAGGAACACACCCATTATCAAGAAATCACATTAGGATTCTCTTTTTAACCTGTTCCTTAAAACACTAGTGCTTAGGAAATCTATTGGAGGCAGAAGCAGTCAAGGGTAGCTTAGGGTTAGGGTTAGGGTTAGGGTGAGGGTTAGGGTACGGCTTAGGGTACGGGTTCGGGGAGGGGTTCGGGTAGGGCGTAGGGTATGGGTTAGGGTTAGGGTTAGGGTTAGTGTTAGGATTAGGGCTCGGTTTAAGGTACGGGTTCGGATTAGGGTACGCGTTAGGGTTAGGGTAGGGGTTAGGGTTAGTGTACGCGTTAGGGTTAGGGTAGTTATTAAACCTATCCCACTCTCTAGATATCCCTTAGCACGTAAAGGAATATTAATGGGGGTCCAGCCATGGAGAAGAGTTTAGACACTAGGAGAAGATAAGGAACACACCCATTATCACGAAATCACATTAGGATTCTCTTTTTAACCTGTTCCTTAAAACATTAGTGCTTAGGAAATCTATTGGAGGCAGAAGCAGTCAAGGGTAGCTTAGAGTTAGGGTTAGGGTTAGGGTGAGGGTTAGGGTATGGCTTAGGGTACGGGTTCGGGGAGGGGTTCGGGTAGGGCGTAGGGTATGGGTTAGGTATAGGGTTAGGGCTAGTGTTAGGGTTAGGGCTCGGTTTAGGGTACGGGTTAGGATTAGGGTACGTGTTAGTGTTAGGGTAGGGGTTAGGGTTAGGGTACGCGATAGGGTGAGGTTAGTTATTAAACCTATCCCACTCTGTAGATACCCCTTAGCACGTAAAGGAATATTATTTGGTGGTCCAGCCATGGAGAAGAGTTTAGACACTAGGAGAAGATAAGGAACACACCCATTATCAAGAAATCACATTAGGATTCTCTTTTTAACCTGTTCCTTAAAACACTAGTGCTTAGGAAATCTATTGGAGGCAGAAGCAGTCAAGGGTAGCTTAGGGTTAGGGTTAGGGTTAGGGTGAGGGTTAGGGTACGGCTTAGGGTACGGGTTCGGGGAGGGGTTCGGGTAGGGCGTAGGGTATGGGTTAGGGTTAGGGTTAGGGCAAGGGTTAGTGTTAGGGCTCGGTTTAGGGTACGGGTTAGGATTAGGGTACGCGTTAGGGTTAGGGTAGGGGTTAGGTTTAGGGAACGCGTTAGGATGAGGGTAGTTATTAAACCTATCCCACTCTCTAGATACCCCTTAGCACGTAAAGGAATATTATTTGGGGGTCCAGCCATGGAGAAGAGTTTAGACACGAGGAGAAGATAAGGAACACACCCATTATCAAGAAATCACATTAGGATTCTCTTTTTAACCTGTTCCTTAAAACACTAGTGCTTAGGAAATCTATTGGATGCAGAAGCCGTCAAGGGTAGCTTAGGGTTAGGGTTAGGGTTAGGGTGAGGGTTAGGGTACGGTTTAGGGTACAGGTTCAGGGAGGGGTTCGGGTAGGGCGTAGGGTATGGGTTAGGGTTAGGGTTAGAGTTAGTGTTAGGGTTAGGGCTCGGTTTAGGGTACGGGTTAGGATTAGGGTACGCGCTAGGGTTAGGGTAGGGGTTAGGGTTAGGGTACGCGTTAGGGTGAGGGTAGTTATTAAACCTATCCCACTCTCTAGATACCCCTTAGCACGTAAAGGAATATTATTTGGGGGTCCAGCCATGGAGAAGAGTTTAGACACTAGGAGAAGATAAGGAACACACCCATTATGACGAAATCACATTAGGATTCTCTTTTTAACGTGTTCCTTAAAACACTAGTGCTTAGGAAATCTATTGGAGGCAGAAGCAGTCAAGGGTAGCATAGGGTTAGTGTTAGGGTTAGGGTGAGGGCTAGGGTATGGCTTAGGGTACGGGTTCGGGGAGGGTTTCGGGTAGGGCGTAGGGTATGGGTTAGGGTTAGGGTTAGGGCTAGCGTTAGGTTTAGGGCTCGGTTTAGGGTACGGGTTAGGATTAGGGTATGCGTTAGGGTTAGGGTAGGGGTTAGGGTTAGGGTACGCGTTAGGGTGAGGGTAGTTATTAAACCTATCCCAATCTCTAGATACCCCTTAGCACGTAAAGGAATATTATTTGGGGGTCCAGCCATGGAGAAGAGTTTAGACACGAGGAGAAGATAAGGAACACACCCATTATCAAGAAATCACATTAGGATTCTCTTTTTAACCTGTTCCTTAAAACACTAGTGCTTAGGAAAATTATTGGAGGCAGAAACTGTCAAGGGTAGCTTAGGGTTAGGGTTAGGGTTAGAGTGAGGGTTAGGGTACGGCTTAGGGTACGGGTTCGGGGAGGGGTTCGGGTAGGGCGTAGGGTATGGGTTAGGGTTAGGGTTAGGGTTACTGTTAGGATTAGGGCTCGGTTTAAGGTACGTGTTAGGATTAGGGTACGCGTTAGGGTTAGGGTAGGGGTTAGGGTTAGTGTACGCGTTAGGGTGAGGGTAGTTATTAAACCTATCCCACTCTCTAGATAGCCCTTAGCACGTAAAGGAATATTAATGGGGGTCCAGCCATGGAGAAGAGTTTAGACACTAGGAGAAGATAAGGAACACACCCATTATCAAGAAATCACATTAGGATTCTCTTTTTAACCTGTTCCTTAAAACACTAGTGCTTAGGAAATATATTGGAGGCAGAAGCAGTCAAGGGTAGCTTAGGATGAGGGTTAGGGTTCGGGTGAGGGTTAGGGTACGGCTTAGGGTACGGGTTCGGGGAGGGGTTCGGGTAGGGCGTAGGGTATGGGTTAGGGTTAGGGTTAGGGCAAGGGTTAGGGTTAGGGCTCGGTTTAGGGTACGGGTTAGGATTAGGGTACGCGTTAGGGTTAGGGTAGGGGTTAGGGTTAGGGTACGCGTTAGGGTGAGGGTAGTTATTAAATCTATCCCACTCTCTAGATACCCCGTAGCACGTAAAGGAATATTATTTGGGGGTCCAGCCATGGAGAAGATTTTAGACACGAGGAGAAGATAAGGAACACACCCATTATCAAGAAATCACATTAGGATTCTCTTTTTAACCTGTTCCTTAAAACACTAGTGCTTAGGAAATCTATTGGAGGCAGAAGCAGTCAAGGGTAGCTTAGGGTTAGGGTTAGGGTTAGGGTGAGGGTTAGGGTACGGCTTAGTGTACGGGTTCGGGGAGGGGTTCGGGTAGGGCATAGGGTATGGGTTAGGGTTAGGGTTAGGGTTAGTGTTACGGTTAGGGCTCGGTTTAGGGTACGGTTTAGGATTAGGGTACGCGTTAGTGTTAGGGTAGTGGTTAGGGTTAGGGTACGCTTTAGGGTGAGGGGAGTTATTAAACCTATCCCACTCTCTAGATACCCCTTAGCACGTAAAGGAATATTATTTGGGGGTCCAGCCATGGAGAAGAGTTTAGACACTAGGAGAAGATAAGGAACACACCCATTATCAAGAAATCACATTAGGATTCTCTTTTTAACCTGTTCCTTAAAACACTAGTGCTTAGGAAATCTCTTGGAGGCAGAAGCAGTCAAGGGCAGCTTAGGGTTAGGGTTAGGGTTAGGGTGAGGGTTAGGGTACGGCTTAGGGTACGGGTTCGGGGAGGAGTTCGGGTAGGGCATAGAGTATGGGTTAGGGTTAGGGTTAGGGCAAGGGTTAGGGTTAGGGCTCGGTTTAGGGTACGGGTTAGGATTAGGGTACGCGTTAGGGTTAGGGTAGGGGTTAGGGTTAGGGTACGCGTTAGGGTGAGGGTAGTTATTAAATCTATCCCACTCTCTAGATACCCCTTAGCACGTAAAGGAATATTATTTGGGGGTCCAGCCATGGAGAAGAGTTTAGACACGAGGAGAAAATAAGGAACACACCCATTATCAAGAAATCACATTAGGATTCTCTTTTTAACCTGTTCCTTAAAACACTAGTGCTTAGGAAATCTATTGGAGGCAGAAGCAGTCAAGGGTAGCTTAGGGTTAGGGTTAGGGTTAGGGTGAGGGTTAGGGTACGGCTTAGGGTACGGGTTCGGGGAGGGGTTCGGGTAGGACATAGGGTATGGGTTAGGGTTAGGGTTAGGGTTAGTGTTAGGGTTAGGGCTCGGTTTAGGGTACGGGTTAGGATTAGGGTACGCGTTAGTGTTAGGGTAGTGGTTAGGGTTAGGGTACGCTTTAGGGTGAGGGTAGTTATTAAACCTATCCCACTCTCTAGATACCCCTTAGCACGTAAAGGAATATTATTTGGGGGTCCAGCCATGGAGAAGAGTTTAGACACTAGGAGAAGATAAGGAACACACCCATTATCAAGAAATCACAATATGATTCTCTTTTTAAATTGTTCCTTAAAACACTAGTGCTTAGGAAATCTATTGGAGGCAGAAGCAGTCAAGGGTAGCTTAGGGTTAGGGTTAGGGTTAGGGTGAGGGTTAGGGTACGGCTTAGGGTACGGGTTCGGGGAGGGGTTCGGGTAGGGCGTAGGGTATTGGTTAGGGTTAGGGTTAGGGCTAGTGTTACGGTTAGGGCTCGGTTTAGGGTACGGGTTAGGATTAGGGTACGCGTTAGGGTTTGGGTAGGGGTTAGGTTTAGGGAACGCGTTAGGGTGAGGGTAGTTATTAAACCTATCCCACTCTCTAGATACCCCTTAGCACGTAAAGGAATATTATTTGGGGGTCCAGCCATGGAGAAGAGTTTAGACACGAGGAGAAAATAAGGAACACACCCATTATCAAGAAATCACATTAGGATTCTCTTTTTAACCTGTTCCTTAAAACACTAGTGCTTAGGAAATCTATTGGAGGCAGAAGCAGTCAAGGGTAGCTTAGGGTTAGGGTTAGGGTTAGGGTGAGGGTTAGGGTACGGCTTAGGGTACGGGTTCGGGGAGGGGTTCGGGTAGGGCATAGGGTATGGGTTAGGGTTAGGGTTAGGGTTAGTGTTAAGGTTAGGGCTCGGTTTAGGGTACGGGTTAGGATTAGGGTACGCGTTAGTGTTAGGGTAGTGGTTAGGGTTAGAGTACGCTTTAGGGTGAGGGTAGTTATTAAACCTATCCCACTCTCTAGATACCCCTTAGGACGTAAAGGAATATTATTTGGGGGTCCAACCATGGAGAAGAGTTTAGACACTAGGAGAATATAAGGAACACACCCATTATCAAGAAATCACAAAATGATTCTCTTTTTAAACTGTTCCTTAAAACACTAGTGCTTAGGAAGTCTATTGGAGGCAGAAGCCGTCAAGGGTAGCTTAGGGTTAGGGTTAGGGTTAGGGTGAGGGTTAGGGTACGGTTTAGGGTACGGGTTCAGGGAGGGGTTCGGGTAGGGCGTAGGGTATGGGTTAGGGTTAGGGTTAGAGTTAATGTTAGGTTTAGGGCTCTGTTTAGGGTACGGGTTAGGATTAGGGTACGCGCTATGGTTAGGGTAGGGGTTAGGGTTAGGGTACGCGTTAGGGTGAGGGTAGTTATTAAACCTATCCCACTCTCTAGATACCCCTTAGCACGTAAAGGAATATTATTTGGGGGTCCAGCCATGGAGAAGAGTTTAGACACTAGGAGAAGATAAGGAACACACCCATTATCACGAAATCACATTAGGATTCTCTTTTTAACCTGTTCCTTAAAACACTAGTGCTTAGGAAATCTATTGGAGGCAGAAGCAGTCAAGGGTAGCTTAGGGTTAGGGTTAGGGTTAGGGTGAGGGTTAGGGTACGGCTTAGGGTACGGGTTCGGGGAGGGGTTCGGGTAGGGCGTAGGCTATGGGTTAGGGTTAGGGTTAGGGTTAGTGTTAGGGTTAGGGCTTGGTTTAGGGTACGGGTTAGGATTAGGGTACGTGTTAGGGTTAGGGTAGGGGTTAGGGTTAGGCTACGCGATAGGGTGAGGTTAGTTATTAAACCTATCCCACTCTCTAGATACCCCTTAGCACGTAAAGGAATATTATTTGGGGGTCCAGCCATGGAGAAGAGTTTAGACACTAGGAGAAGATAAGGAACACACCCATTATCAAGAAATCACATTAGGATTCTCTTTTTAACCTGTTCCTTAAAACACTAGTGCTTAGGAAATCTATTGGAGGCAGAAGCCGTCAAGGGTAGCTTAGGGTTAGGGTTAGGGTTAGGGTGAGGGTTAGGGTACGGTTTAGGGTACGGGTTCAGGGAGGGGTTCGGGTAGGGCGTAGGGTATGGTTTAGGGTTAGGGTTAGAGTTAGTGTTAGGGTTAGGGCTCGGTTTAGGGTACGGGTTAGGATTAGGGTACGCGTTAGGGTTAGGTTAGGGGTTAGGGTCAGGGTACGCGTTAGGGTGAGGGTAGTTATTAAACCTATCCCACTCTCTAGATACCCCTTAGCACGTAAAGGAATATTACTTGTGGGTCCAGCAATGGAGAAGAGTTTAGACACTAGGAGAAGATAAGGAACACACCCATTATCACGAAATCACATTAGGATTCTTTTTTAACCTGGTCCTTAAAACACTAGTGCTTAGGAAATCTATTGGTGGCAGAAGCAGTCAAGGGTAGCTTAGGGTTAGGGTGAGGGCTAGGGTATGGCTTAGGGTACGGGTTCGGGGAGGGGTTCGGGTAGGGCGTAGGGTATGGGTTAGGTATAGGGTTAGGGTTAGTGTTATGGGTAGGGCTCGGTTTAGGGTACGGGGTAGGATTAGGGTACGCGTTAGGGTTAGGGTAGGGGTTAGGGTTAGGGTACGTGTTAGGGTGAGGGCAGTTATTAAACCTATCACACTCTCTAGATACCCCTTAGCACATAAAGGAATATTATTTGGGGGTCCAGCCATGGAGAAGAGTTTAGACACGAGGAGAAGATAAGGAACACACCCATTATCACGAAATCACATTAGGATTCTCTTTCTAATCTGTTCCTTAAAACACTAGTGCTTAGGAAATCTATTGGAGGCAGAAGCAGTCAAGGGTAGCTTAGGGTTAGGGTTAGGGTTAGGGTGATGGTTAGGGTACGGCTTAGGGTACGGGTTCAGGGAGGGGTTCGTGTAGAGCGTAGGGTATGGGTTAGGGTTAGGGTTAGGGCTAGTGTTAGGTTTAGGGCTCGGTTTAGGGTACGGGTTAGGATTAGGGTAGGCGTTAGGGTTAGGGTAGGGGTTAGGGTTAGGGTACGCGTTAGGGTGAGGGTAGTTATTAAACCTATCCCACTCTCTAGATACCCCTTAGCACGTAAAGGAATATTATTTGGGAGTCCAGCCATGGAGAAGAGTTTAGACACTAGGAGAAGATAAGGAACACACCCATTATCACGAAATCACATTAGGATTCTCTTTTTAACCTGTTCCTTAAAACACTAGTGCTTAGGAAATCTATTGGAGGAAGAAGCAGTCAAGGGTAGCTTAGGGTTAGGGTTAGGGTTAGGGTGAGGGTTAGGGTACGGCTTAGGGTACGGGTTCGGGGAGGGGTTCGGGTAGGGCGTAGGGTATGGTTTAGGGTTAGGGTTAGGGTTAGGGTTAGGGTTACGGTGAGGGTTAGGGTATGGCTTAGGGTACGGGTTCGGGGAGGGGTTCGGGTAGGGCGTAGGGTATGGGTTAGGTATAGGGTTAGGGCTAGTGTTAGGTTTAGGGCTCGGTTTAGGTTATGGGTTAGGATTAGGGTACGCGTTAGGGTTAGGGTAGGGGTTAGGGTTAGGGTACGCGTTAGGTTGGGGGTAGTTATTAAACCTATCACACTCTCTAGATACCCCTTAGCACGTAAAGGTATATTATTTTGTGGTCCAGCCATGGAGAAGAGTTTAGACACTAGGAGAAGATAAGGAACACACCCGTTATCAAGAAATCACATTAGGATTCTCTTTTTAACCTGTTCCTTAAAACACTAGTGCTTAGGAAATCTATTGGAGGCAGAAGCAGTCAAGGGTAGCTTAGGGTTAGGGTTAGGGTTAGGGTGAGGGTTAGGGTACGGCTTAGGGTACGGGTTCGGGGAGGGGTTCGGGTAGGGCGTAGGCTATGGGTTAGGGTTAGGGTTAGGGTTAGTGTTAGGGTTAGGGCTTGGTTTAGGGTACGGGTTAGGATTAGGGTACGCGTTAGGGTTAGGGTAGGGGTTAGGGTTAGGCTATGCGATAGGGTGAGGTTAGTTATTAAACCTATCCCACTCTCTAGATACCCCTTAGCACGTAAAGGAATATTATTTGGGGGTCCAGCCATGGAGAAGAGTTTAGACACTAGGAGAAGATAAGGAACACACCCATTATCAAGGAATCACATTAGGATTCTCTTTTTAACCTGTTCCTTAAAACACTAGTGCTTAGGAAATCTATTGGAGGCAGAAGCCGTCAAGGGTAGCTTAGGGTTAGGGTTAGGGTTAGGGTGAGGGTTAGGGTACGGTTTAGGGTACGGGTTCAGGTAGGGGTTCGGGTAGGGCGTAGGGTATGGGTTAGGGTTAGGGTTAGAGTTAGTGTTAGGGTTAGGGCTCGGTTTAGGGTACGGGTTAGGATTAGGGTACGCGTTAGGGTTAGGTTAGGGGTTAGGGTTAGGGTACGCGTTAGGGTGAGGGTAGTTATTAAACCTATCCCACTCTCTAGATACCCCTTAGCACGTAAAGGAATATTATTTGGGGGTCCAGCCATGGAGAAGAGTTTAGACACTAGGAGAAGATAAGGAACACACCCATTATCACGAAATCACATTAGGATTCTTTTTTAACCTGGTCCTTAAAACACTAGTGCTTAGGAAATCTATTGGAGGCAGAAGCAGTCAAGGGTAGCTTAGGGTTAGGATGAGGGCTAGGGTATGGCTTAGGGTACGGGTTCGGGGAGGGGTTCGGGTAGGGCGTAGGGTATGGGTTAGGGTTAGGGTTAGGGCTAGTGTTAGGTTTAGGGCTCGGTTTAGGGTACGGGTTAGGATTAGGGTACGCGTTAGGGTTAGGGTAGGGGTTAGGGTTAGGGTACGCGTTAGGGTGAGGGTAGTTATTAAACCTATCCCACTCTCTAGATACCCCTTAGCACGTAAAGGAATATTATTTGGGGGTCCAGCCATGGAGAAGTGTTTAGACACGAGGAGAAGATAAGGAACACACCCATTATCAAGAAATCACATTAGGATTCTCTTTTTAACCTGTTCCTTTAAACACTAGTGCTTAGGAAATCTATTGGAGGAAGAAGCAGTCAAGGGTAGCTTAGGGTTAGGGTTAGGGTTAGGGTGAGGGTTAGGGTACGACTTAGGGTACGGGTTCGGGGAGGGGTTCGGGTTGGGCGTAGGGTATGGGTTAGGGTAAGGGTTAGGGTTAGTGTTAGGGTTAGGGCTCGGTTAAGGGTACGGGTTAGGATTAGGGTACGCGTTAGTGTTAGGGTAGTGGTTAGGGTTAGGGTACGCTTTAGGGTGAGGGTAGTTATTAAACCTATCCCACTCTCTAGATACCCCTTAGCACGTAAAGTAATATTATTTGGGGGTCCAGCCATGGAGAAGAGTTTAGACACTAGGAGAAGATAAGGAACACACCCATTATCAAGAAATCACATTAGGATTCTCTTTTTAACCTGTTCCTTAAAACACTAGTGCTTAGGAAATCTATTGGAGGCAGAAGCCGTCAAGGGTAGCTTAGGGTTAGGGTTAGGGTTAGGGTGAGGGTTAGGGTACGGCTTAGGGTACGGGTTCGGGGAGGGGTTCGTGTAGGGCGTAGGGTATGGGTTAGGGTTAGGGTTAGGGTTAGGGTTAGGGTTAGGGTGAGGGTTAGGGTATGGCTTAGGGTACGGGTTCGGGGAGGGGTTCGGGTAGGGCGTAGGGTATGGGTTAGGTATAGGGTTAGGGCTAGTGTTAGGGTTAGGGCTCGGTTTAGGGTATGGGTTAGGATTAGGGTACGCGTTAGGGTTAGGGTAGGGGTTAGGGTTAGGGTACGCGTTAGGTTGGGGGTAGTTATTAAACCTATCACACTCTCTAGATACCCCTTAGCACGTAAAGGTATATTATTTGGGGGTCCAGCCATGGAGAAGAGTTTAGACACTAGGAGAAGATAAGGAACACACCCGTTATCAAGAAATCACATTAGGATTCTCTTTTTAACCTGTTCCTTAAAACACTAGTGCTTAGGAAATCTATTGGAGGCAGAAGCAGTCAAGGGTAGCTTAGGGTTAGGGTTAGGGTTAGGGTGAGGGTTAGGGTACGGCTTAGGGTACGGGTTCGGGGAGGGGTTCGGGTAGGGCGTAGGGTATGGATTAGGGTTAGGGTTAGGGTTAGTGTTAGGGTTAGGGCTTGGTTTAGGGTACGGGTGAGGATTAGGGTACGCGTTAGGGTTAGGGTAGGGGTTAGGGTTAGGCTATGCGATAGGGTGAGGGTAGTTATTAAATCTATCCCACTCTCTAGATACCCCTTAGCACGTAAAGGAATATTATTTGGGGGTCCAGCCATGGAGAAGAGTTTAGACACTAGGAGAAGATAAGGAACACACCCATTATCAAGAAATCACATTAGGATTCTCTTTTTAACCTGTTCCTTAAAACAGTAGTGCTTAGGAAATCTATTGGAGGCAGAAGCCGTCAAGGGTAGCTTAGGGTTAGGGTTAGGGTTAGGGTGAGGGTTAGGGTACGGTTTAGGGTACGGGTTCAGGGAGGGGTTCGGGTAGGGCGTAGGGTATGGGTTAGGGTTAGGGTTAGAGTTAGTGTTAGGGTTAGGGCTCGGTTTAGGGTACGGGTTAGGATTAGGGTACGCGTTAGGGTTAGGTTAGGGGTTAGGGTTAGGGTACGCGTTAGGGTGAGGGTAGTTATTAAACCTATCCCACTCTCTAGATACCCCTTAGCACCTAAAGGAATATTATTTGGGGGTCCAGCCATGGAGAAGAGTTTAGACACTAGGAGAAGATAAGGAACACACCCATTATCACGAAATCACATTAGGATTCTCTTTTTAACCTGGTCCTTAAAACACTAGTGCTTAGGAAATCTATTGGAGGCAGAAGCAGTCAAGGGTAGCTTAGGGTTAGGGTGAGGGCTAGGGTATGACTTAGGGTACGGGTTCGGGGAGGGGTTCGGGTAGGGCGTAGGGTATGGGTTAGGGTTAGGGTTAGGGTTAGTGTTATGGTTAGGGCTCGGTTTAGGGTACGGGTTAGGATTAGGGTACGCGTTAGGGTTAGGGTAGTGGTTAGGGTTAGGGTACGTGTTAGGGTGAGGGTAGTTATTAAACCTATCACACTCTTTAGATACCCCTTAGCACATAAAGGAATATTATTTGGGGGTCCAGCCATGGAGAAGTGTTTAGACACGAGGAGAAGATAAGGAACACACCCATTATCAAGAAATCACATTAGGATTCTCTTTTTAACCTGTTCCCTTAAACACTAGTGCTTAGGAAATCTATTGGAGGAAGAAGCAGTCAAGGGTAGCTTAGGGTTAGGGTTAGGGTTAGGGTGAGGGTTAGGGTACGACTTAGGGTACGGGTTCGGGGAGGGGTTCGGGTAGGGCGTAGGGTATGGGTTAGGGTAAGGGTTAGGGTTAGTGTTAGGGTTAGGGCTCGGTTAAGGGTACGGGTTAGGATTAGGGTACGCGTTAGTGTTAGGGTAGTGGTTAGGGTTAGGGTACGCTTTAGGGTGAGGGTAGTTATTAAACCTATCCCACTCTCTAGATACCCCTTAGCACGTAAAGTAATATTATTTGGGGGTCCAGCCATGGAGAAGAGTTTAGACACTAGGAGAAGATAAGGAACACACCCATTATCAAGAAATCACATTAGGATTCTCTTTTTAACCTGTTCCTTAAAACACTAGTGCTTAGGAAATCTATTGGAGGCAGAAGCCGTCAAGGGTAGCTTAGGGTTAGGGTTAGGGTTAGGGTGAGGGTTAGGGTACGGCTTAGGGTACGGGTTCGGGGAGGGGTTCGGGTAGGGCGTAGGGTATGGGTTAGGGTTAGGGTTAGGGTTAGTGTTAGGGTTAGGGCTCGGTTTAGGGTACGGGTTAGGATTAGGGTATGCGTTAGTGTTAGGGTAGGGGTTAGGGTTAGGGTACGCGATAGGGTGAGGTTAGTTATTAAACCTATCCCACTCTCTAGATACCCCTTAGCACGTAAAGGAATATTATTTGGGGGTCCAGCCATGGAGAAGAGTTTAGACACTAGGAGAAGATAAGGAACACACCCATTATCAAGAAATCACATTAGGATTCTCTTTTTAACCTGTTCCTTAAAACACTAGTGCTTAGGAAATCTATTGGAGGCAGAAGCAGTCAAGGGTAGCTTAAGGTTAGGGTGAGGGTTAGGGTACGGCTTAGGGTACGGGTTCGGGGAGGGGTTCGGGTAGGGCGTAGGGTATTGGTTAGGGTTAGGGTTAGGGCTAGTGTTAGGGTTAGGGCTCGGTTTAGGGTACGGGTTAGGATTAGGGTACGCGTTAGGGTTAGGGTAGGGGTTAGGGTTAGGGAACGCGTTAGGGTTAGGGTTAGGGTTAGGGTTAGGGTTAGGGTTAGGGTTAGGGTTAGGGTACGCGTTAGGGTGGGAGTAGTTATTAAACCTATCCCACTCTCTAGATACCCCTTAGCACGTAAAGGAATATTATTTGGGGGTCCAGCCATGGAGAAGAGTTTAGACACGAGGAGAAGATAAGGAACACACCCATTATCACGAAATCACATTAGGATTCTCTTTTTAACCTGTTCCTTAAAACACTAGTGCTTAGGAAATCTATTGGAGGCAGAAGCAGTCAAGGGTAGCTTAAGGTTAGGGTGAGGGTTAGGGTACGGCTTAGGGTACGGGTTCGGGGAGGGGTTCGGGTAGGGCGTAGGGTATGGGTTAGGGTTAGGGTTAGGGTTAGTGTTAGGTTTAGGGCTCGGTTTAGGGTACAGGTTAGGATTAGGGTACGAGTTAGGGTTAGGGTAGGGGTTAGGGTTAGGGTACGCGTTAGGGTGGGAGTAGTTATTAAACCTATCCCACTCTCTAGATACCCCTTAGCACGTAAAGGAATATTATTTGGGGGTCCAGCCATGGAGAAGAGTTTAGACACGAGGAGAAGATAAGGAACACACCCATTATCACGAAATCACATTAGGATTCTCTTTTTAACCTGTTCCTTAAAACACTAGTGCTTAGGAAATCTATTGGAGGCAGAAGCAGGCAAGGGTAGCTTAGGGTTAGGGTTAGGGTTAGGGTGAGGGTTAGGGTACGGCTTAGGGTACGGGTTCGGGGAGGGGTTCGGGTAGGGCGTAGGGTATGGGTTAGGGTTAGGGTTAGGGTTAGGGTTAGGGTTAGGGTGAGGGTTAGGGTATGGCTTAGGGTACGGGTTCGGGGAGGGGTTCGGGTAGGGCGTAGGGTATGGGTTAGGTATAGGGTTAGGGCTAGAGTTAGGGTTAGGGCTCGGTTTAGGGTATGGGTTAGGATTAGGGTACGCGTTAGGGTTAGGGTAGGGGTTAGGGTTAGGGTACGCGTTAGGTTGGGGGTAGTTATTAAACCTATCACACTCTCTAGATACCCCTTAGCACGTAAAGGTATATTATTTGGGGGTCCAGCCATGGAGAAGAGTTTAGACACTAGGAGAAGATAAGGAACACCCCCGTTATCAAGAAATCACATTAGGATTCTCTTTTTAACCTGTTCCTTAAAACACTAGTGCTTAGGAAATCTATTGGAGGCAGAAGCAGTCAAGGGTAGCTTAGGGTTAGGGTTAGGGTTAGGGTGAGGGTTAGGGTACGGCTTAGGGTACGGGTTCGGTGAGGGGTTCGGGTAGGGCGTAGGGTATGGATTAGGGTTAGGGTTAGGGTTAGTGTTAGGGTTAGGGCTTGGTTTAGGGTACGGGTGAGGATTAGGGTACGCGTTAGGGTTAGGGTAGGGGTTAGGGTTAGGCTATGCGATAGGGTGAGGTTAGTTATTAAACCTATCCCACTCTCTAGATACCCCTTAGCACGTAAAGGAATATTATTTGGGGGTCCAGCCATGGAGAAGAGTTTAGACACTAGGAGAAGATAAGGAACACACCCATTATCAAGAAATCACATTAGGATTCTCTTTTTAACCTGTTCCTTAAAACACTAATGCTTAGGAAATCTATTGGAGGCAGAAGCCGTCAAGGGTAGCTTAGGGTTAGGGTTAGGGTTAGGGTGAGGGTTAGGGTACGGTTTAGGGTACGGGTTCAGGGAGGGGTTCGGGTAGGGCGTAGGGTATGGGTTAGGGTTAGGGTTAGAGTTAGTGTTAGGGTTAGGGCTCGGTTTAGGGTACGGGTTAGGATTAGGGTACGCATTAGGGTTAGGTTAGGGGTTAGGGTTAGGGTACGCGTTAGGGTGAGGGTAGTTATTAAACCTATCCCACTCTCTAGATACCCCTTAGCACCTAAAGGAATATTATTTGGGGGTCCAGCCATGGAGAAGAGTTTAGACACTAGGAGAAGATAAGGAACACACCCATTATCACGAAATCACATTAGGATTCTCTTTTTAACCTGGTCCTTAAAACACTAGTGCTTAGGAAATCTATTGGAGGCAGAAGCAGTCAAGGGTAGCTTAGGGTTAGGGTGAGGGCTAGGGTATGACTTAGGGTACGGGTTCGGGGAGGGGTTCGGGTAGGGCGTAGGGTATGGGTTAGGGTTAGGGTTAGGGTTAGTGTTATGGTTAGGGCTCGGTTTAGGGTACGGGTTAGGATTAGGGTACGCGTTAGGGTTAGGGTAGTGGTTAGGGTTAGGGTACGTGTTAGGGTGAGGGTAGTTATTAAACCTATCACACTCTTTAGATACCCCTTAGCACATAAAGGAATATTATTTGGGGGTCCAGCCATGGAGAAGTGTTTAGACACGAGGAGAAGATAAGGAACACACCCATTATCAAGAAATCACATTAGGATTCTCTTTTTAACCTGTTCCCTTAAACACTAGTGCTTAGGAAATCTATTGGAGGAAGAAGCAGTCAAGGGTAGCTTAGGGTTAGGGTTAGGGTTAGGGTGAGGGTTAGGGTACGACTTAGGGTACGGGTTCGGGGAGGGGTTCGGGTAGGGCGTAGGGTATGGGTTAGGGTAAGGGTTAGGGTTAGTGTTAGGGTTAGGGCTCGGTTAAGGGTACGGGTTAGGATTAGGGTACGCGTTAGTGTTAGGGTAGTGGTTAGGGTTAGGGTACGCTTTAGGGTGAGGGTAGTTATTAAACCTATCCCACTCTCTAGATACCCCTTAGCACGTAAAGTAATATTATTTGGGGGTCCAGCCATGGAGAAGAGTTTAGACACTAGGAGAAGATAAGGAACACACCCATTATCAAGAAATCACATTAGGATTCTCTTTTTAACCTGTTCCTTAAAACACTAGTGCTTAGGAAATCTATTGGAGGCAGAAGCCGTCAAGGGTAGCTTAGGGTTAGGGTTAGGGTTAGGGTGAGGGTTAGGGTACGGCTTAGGGTACGGGTTCGGGGAGGGGTTCGGGTAGGGCGTAGGGTATGGGTTAGGGTTAGGGTTAGGGTTAGTGTTAGGGTTAGGGCTCGGTTTAGGGTACGGGTTAGGATTAGGGTATGCGTTAGTGTTAGGGTAGGGGTTAGGGTTAGGGTACGCGATAGGGTGAGGTTAGTTATTAAACCTATCCCACTCTCTAGATACCCCTTAGCACGTAAAGGAATATTATTTGGGGGTCCAGCCATGGAGAAGAGTTTAGACACTAGGAGAAGATAAGGAACACACCCATTATCAAGAAATCACATTAGGATTCTCTTTTTAACCTGTTCCTTAAAACACTAGTGCTTAGGAAATCTATTGGAGGCAGAAGCAGTCAAGGGTAGCTTAAGGTTAGGGTGAGGGTTAGGGTACGGCTTAGGGTACGGGTTCGGGGAGGGGTTCGGGTAGGGCGTAGGGTATTGGTTAGGGTTAGGGTTAGGGCTAGTGTTAGGGTTAGGGCTCGGTTTAGGGTACGGGTTAGGATTAGGGTACGCGTTAGGGTTAGGGTAGGGGTTAGGGTTAGGGAACGCGTTAGGGTTAGGGTTAGGGTTAGGGTTAGGGTTAGGGTTAGGGTTAGGGTTAGGGTACGCGTTAGGGTGGGAGTAGTTATTAAACCTATCCCACTCTCTAGATACCCCTTAGCACGTAAAGGAATATTATTTGGGGGTCCAGCCATGGAGAAGAGTTTAGACACGAGGAGAAGATAAGGAACACACCCATTATCACGAAATCACATTAGGATTCTCTTTTTAACCTGTTCCTTAAAACACTAGTGCTTAGGAAATCTATTGGAGGCAGAAGCAGTCAAGGGTAGCTTAAGGTTAGGGTGAGGGTTAGGGTACGGCTTAGGGTACGGGTTCGGGGAGGGGTTCGGGTAGGGCGTAGGGTATGGGTTAGGGTTAGGGTTAGGGTTAGTGTTAGGTTTAGGGCTCGGTTTAGGGTACAGGTTAGGATTAGGGTACGAGTTAGGGTTAGGGTAGGGGTTAGGGTTAGGGTACGCGTTAGGGTGGGAGTAGTTATTAAACCTATCCCACTCTCTAGATACCCCTTAGCACGTAAAGGAATATTATTTGGGGGTCCAGCCATGGAGAAGAGTTTAGACACGAGGAGAAGATAAGGAACACACCCATTATCACGAAATCACATTAGGATTCTCTTTTTAACCTGTTCCTTAAAACACTAGTGCTTAGGAAATCTATTGGAGGCAGAAGCAGGCAAGGGTAGCTTAGGGTTAGGGTTAGGGTTAGGGTGAGGGTTAGGGTACGGCTTAGGGTACGGGTTCGGGGAGGGGTTCGGGTAGGGCGTAGGGTATGGGTTAGGGTTAGGGTTAGGGTTAGGGTTAGGGTTAGGGTGAGGGTTAGGGTATGGCTTAGGGTACGGGTTCGGGGAGGGGTTCGGGTAGGGCGTAGGGTATGGGTTAGGTATAGGGTTAGGGCTAGAGTTAGGGTTAGGGCTCGGTTTAGGGTATGGGTTAGGATTAGGGTACGCGTTAGGGTTAGGGTAGGGGTTAGGGTTAGGGTACGCGTTAGGTTGGGGGTAGTTATTAAACCTATCACACTCTCTAGATACCCCTTAGCACGTAAAGGTATATTATTTGGGGGTCCAGCCATGGAGAAGAGTTTAGACACTAGGAGAAGATAAGGAACACCCCCGTTATCAAGAAATCACATTAGGATTCTCTTTTTAACCTGTTCCTTAAAACACTAGTGCTTAGGAAATCTATTGGAGGCAGAAGCAGTCAAGGGTAGCTTAGGGTTAGGGTTAGGGTTAGGGTGAGGGTTAGGGTACGGCTTAGGGTACGGGTTCGGTGAGGGGTTCGGGTAGGGCGTAGGGTATGGATTAGGGTTAGGGTTAGGGTTAGTGTTAGGGTTAGGGCTTGGTTTAGGGTACGGGTGAGGATTAGGGTACGCGTTAGGGTTAGGGTAGGGGTTAGGGTTAGGCTATGCGATAGGGTGAGGTTAGTTATTAAACCTATCCCACTCTCTAGATACCCCTTAGCACGTAAAGGAATATTATTTGGGGGTCCAGCCATGGAGAAGAGTTTAGACACTAGGAGAAGATAAGGAACACACCCATTATCAAGAAATCACATTAGGATTCTCTTTTTAACCTGTTCCTTAAAACACTAGTGCTTAGGAAATCTATTGGAGGCAGAAGCCGTCAAGGGTAGCTTAGGGTTAGGGTTAGGGTTAGGGTGAGGGTTAGGGTACAGTTTAGGGTACGGGTTCAGGGAGGGGTTCGGGTAGGGCGTAGGGTATGGGTTAGGGTTAGGGTTAGAGTTAGTGTTAGGGTTAGGGCTCGGTTTAGGGTACGGGTTAGGATTAGGGTACGCGTTAGGGTTAGGTTAGGGGTTAGGGTTAGGGTACGCGTTAGGGTGAGGGTAGTTATTAAAACTATCCCACTCTCTAGATACCCCTTAGCACCTAAAGGAATATTATTTGGGGGTCCAGCCATGGAGAAGAGTTTAGACACTAGGAGAAGATAAGGAACACACGCATTATCACGAAATCACATTAGGATTCTCTTTTTAACCTGGTCCTTAAAACACTAGTGCTTAGGAAATCTATTGGAGGCAGAAGCAGTCAAGGGTAGCTTAGGGTTAGGGTGAGGGTTAGGGTTAGTGTTAGGGTTAGGGCTCGGTTAAGGGTACGGGTTAGGATTAGGGTACGCGTTAGTGTTAGGGTAGTGGTTAGGGTTAGGGTACGCTTTAGGGTGAGGGTAGTTATTAAACCTATCCCACACTCTAGATACCCCTTAGCACGTAAAGTAATATTATTTGGGGGTCCAGCCATGGAGAAGAGTTTAGACACTAGGAGAAGATAAGGAACACACCCATTATCAAGAAATCACATTAGGATTCTCTTTTTAACCTGTTCCTTAAAACACTAGTGCTTAGGAAATCTATTGGAGGCAGAAGCCGTCAAGGGTAGCTTAGGGTTAGGGTTAGGGTTAGGGTGAGGGTTAGGGTACGGTTTAGGGTACGGGTTCAGGGAGGGGTTCGGGTAGGGCGTAGGGTATGGGTTAGGGTTAGGGTTAGAGTTAGTGTTAGGGTTAGGGCTCGGTTTAGGGTACGGGTTAGGATTAGGGTACGCATTAGGGTTAGGTTAGGGGTTAGGGTTAGGGTACGCGTTAGGGTGAGGGTAGTTATTAAACCTATCCCACTCTCTAGATACCCCTTAGCACCTAAAGGAATATTATTTGGGGGTCCAGCCATGGAGAAGAGTTTAGACACTAGGAGAAGATAAGGAACACACCCATTATCACGAAATCACATTAGGATTCTCTTTTTAACCTGGTCCTTAAAACACTAGTGCTTAGGAAATCTATTGGAGGCAGAAGCAGTCAAGGGTAGCTTAGGGTTAGGGTGAGGGCTAGGGTATGACTTAGGGTACGGGTTCGGGGAGGGGTTCGGGTAGGGCGTAGGGTATGGGTTAGGGTTAGGGTTAGGGTTAGTGTTATGGTTAGGGCTCGGTTTAGGGTACGGGTTAGGATTAGGGTACGCGTTAGGGTTAGGGTAGTGGTTAGGGTTAGGGTACGTGTTAGGGTGAGGGTAGTTATTAAACCTATCACACTCTTTAGATACCCCTTAGCACATAAAGGAATATTATTTGGGGGTCCAGCCATGGAGAAGTGTTTAGACACGAGGAGAAGATAAGGAACACACCCATTATCAAGAAATCACATTAGGATTCTCTTTTTAACCTGTTCCCTTAAACACTAGTGCTTAGGAAATCTATTGGAGGAAGAAGCAGTCAAGGGTAGCTTAGGGTTAGGGTTAGGGTTAGGGTGAGGGTTAGGGTACGACTTAGGGTACGGGTTCGGGGAGGGGTTCGGGTAGGGCGTAGGGTATGGGTTAGGGTAAGGGTTAGGGTTAGTGTTAGGGTTAGGGCTCGGTTAAGGGTACGGGTTAGGATTAGGGTACGCGTTAGTGTTAGGGTAGTGGTTAGGGTTAGGGTACGCTTTAGGGTGAGGGTAGTTATTAAACCTATCCCACTCTCTAGATACCCCTTAGCACGTAAAGTAATATTATTTGGGGGTCCAGCCATGGAGAAGAGTTTAGACACTAGGAGAAGATAAGGAACACACCCATTATCAAGAAATCACATTAGGATTCTCTTTTTAACCTGTTCCTTAAAACACTAGTGCTTAGGAAATCTATTGGAGGCAGAAGCCGTCAAGGGTAGCTTAGGGTTAGGGTTAGGGTTAGGGTGAGGGTTAGGGTACGGCTTAGGGTACGGGTTCGGGGAGGGGTTCGGGTAGGGCGTAGGGTATGGGTTAGGGTTAGGGTTAGGGTTAGTGTTAGGGTTAGGGCTCGGTTTAGGGTACGGGTTAGGATTAGGGTATGCGTTAGTGTTAGGGTAGGGGTTAGGGTTAGGGTACGCGATAGGGTGAGGTTAGTTATTAAACCTATCCCACTCTCTAGATACCCCTTAGCACGTAAAGGAATATTATTTGGGGGTCCAGCCATGGAGAAGAGTTTAGACACTAGGAGAAGATAAGGAACACACCCATTATCAAGAAATCACATTAGGATTCTCTTTTTAACCTGTTCCTTAAAACACTAGTGCTTAGGAAATCTATTGGAGGCAGAAGCAGTCAAGGGTAGCTTAAGGTTAGGGTGAGGGTTAGGGTACGGCTTAGGGTACGGGTTCGGGGAGGGGTTCGGGTAGGGCGTAGGGTATTGGTTAGGGTTAGGGTTAGGGCTAGTGTTAGGGTTAGGGCTCGGTTTAGGGTACGGGTTAGGATTAGGGTACGCGTTAGGGTTAGGGTAGGGGTTAGGGTTAGGGAACGCGTTAGGGTTAGGGTTAGGGTTAGGGTTAGGGTTAGGGTTAGGGTTAGGGTTAGGGTACGCGTTAGGGTGGGAGTAGTTATTAAACCTATCCCACTCTCTAGATACCCCTTAGCACGTAAAGGAATATTATTTGGGGGTCCAGCCATGGAGAAGAGTTTAGACACGAGGAGAAGATAAGGAACACACCCATTATCACGAAATCACATTAGGATTCTCTTTTTAACCTGTTCCTTAAAACACTAGTGCTTAGGAAATCTATTGGAGGCAGAAGCAGTCAAGGGTAGCTTAAGGTTAGGGTGAGGGTTAGGGTACGGCTTAGGGTACGGGTTCGGGGAGGGGTTCGGGTAGGGCGTAGGGTATGGGTTAGGGTTAGGGTTAGGGTTAGTGTTAGGTTTAGGGCTCGGTTTAGGGTACAGGTTAGGATTAGGGTACGAGTTAGGGTTAGGGTAGGGGTTAGGGTTAGGGTACGCGTTAGGGTGGGAGTAGTTATTAATCCTATCCCACTCTCTAGATACCCCTTAGCACGTAAAGGAATATTATTTGGGGGTCCAGCCATGGAGAAGAGTTTAGACACGAGGAGAAGATAAGGAACACACCCATTATCACGAAATCACATTAGGATTCTCTTTTTAACCTGTTCCTTAAAACACTAGTGCTTAGGAAATCTATTGGAGGCAGAAGCAGTCAAGGGTAGCTTAGGGTTAGGGTTAGGGTTAGGGTGACGGTTAGGGTACGGCTTAGGGTACGGGTTCGGGGAGGGGTTCGGGTAGAGCGTAGGGTATGGGTTAGGGTTAGGGTTAGGGCTAGTGTTAGGTTTAGGGCTCGGTTTAGGGTACGGGTTAGGATTAGGGTAGGCGTTAGGGTTAGGGTAGGGGTTAGGGTTAGGGTACGCGTTAGGGTGAGGGTAGTTATTAAACCTATCCCACTCTCTAGATACCCCTTAGCACGTAAAGGAATATTATTTGGGGGTCCAGCCATGGAGAAGAGTTTAGACACGAGGAGAAGATAAGGAACACACCCATTATCAAGAAATCACATTAGGATTCTCTTTTTAACCTGTTCCTTAAAACACTAGTGCTTAGGAAATCTATTGGAGGAAGAAGCAGTCAAGGGTAGCTTAGGGTTAGGGTTAGGTTTAGGGTGAGGGTTAGGGTACGGCTTAGGGTACGGGTTCGGGGAGGGGTTCGGGTAGGGCATAGGGTATGGGTTAGGGTTAGGGTTAGGGTTAGGGTTAGGGTTAGGGTGAGGGTTAGGGTATGGCTTAGGGTACGGGTTCGGGGAGGGGTTCGGGTAGGGCGTAGGGTATGGGTTAGGTATAGGGTTAGGGCTAGTGTTAGGGTTAGGGCTCGGTTTAGGGTATGGGTTAGGATTAGGGTACGCGTTAGGGTTAGGGTAGGGGTTAGGGTTAGGGTACGCGTTAGGTTGGGGGTAGTTATTAAACCTATCACACTCTCTAGATACCCCTTAGCACGTAAAGGTATATTATTTGGGGGTCCAGCCATGGAGAAGAGTTTAGACACGAGGAGAAGATAAGGAATACACCCATTATCAAGAAATCACATTAGGATTCTCTTTTTCACCTGTTCCTTAAAACACTAGTGCTTAGGAAATCTATTGGAGGCAGAAGCAGTCAAGGGTAGCTTAGGGTTAGGGTTAGGGTTAGGGTGAGGGTTAGGGTACGGCTTAGGGTACGGGTTCGGGGAGGGGTTCGGGTAGGGCGTAGGGTATGGGTTAGGGTTAGGGTTAGGGTTAGTGTTAGGGTTAGGGCTCGGTTTAGGGTAAGGGTTAGGATTAGGGTACGCGTTAGTGTTAGGGTAGGGGTTAGGGTTAGGGTACGCGATAGGGTGAGGTTAGTTATTAAACCTATCCCACTCTCTAGATACCCCTTAGCACGTAAAGGAATATTATTTGGGGGTCCAGCCATGGAGAAGAGTTTAGACACTAGGAGAAGATAAGGAACACACCCATTATCAAGAAATCACATTAGGATTCTCTTTTTAACCTGTTCCTTAAAACACTAGTGCTTAGGAAATCTATTGGAGGCAGAAGCAGTCAAGGGTAGCTTAGGGTTAGGGTTAGGGTTAGGGTGAGGGTTAGGGTACGGCTTAGGGTACGGGTTCGGGGAGGGGTTCGGGGTAGCGCGTAGGGAATTGGTTAGAGTTAGGGTTAGGGCTAGTGTTAGGGTTAGCGCTCGGTTTAGGGTACGGGTTAGGATTAGGGTACGCGTTAGGGTTAGGGTAGGGGTTAGGGTTAGGGTTAGGGTTAGGGTTAGGGTTAGGGTTAGGGTTAGGGTTAGGGTTAGGGTTAGGGTACGCGTTAGGGTTAGGGAACGCGTTAGGGTTAGGGTTAGGGTTAGGGTTAGGGTTAGGGTTAGGGTTAGGGTTAGGGTTAGGGTACGCGTTAGGGTGGGAGTAGTTATTAAACCTATCCCACTCTCTAGATACCACTTAGCACGTAAAGGAATATTATTTGGGGGTCCAGCCATGGAGAAGAGTTTAGACACGAGGAGAAGATAAGGAACACACCCATTATCACGAAATCACATTAGGATTCTCTTTTTAACCTGTTCCTTAAAACACTAGTGCTTAGGAAATCTATTGGAGGCAGAAGCAGTCAAGGGTAGCTTAAGGTTAGGGTGAGGGTTAGGGTACGGCTTAGGGTACGGGTTCGGGGAGGGGTTCGGGTAGGGCGTAGGGTATGGGTTAGGGTTAGGGTTAGGGTTAGTGTTAGGTTTAGGGCTCGGTTTAGGGTACGGGTTAGGATTAGGGTACGCGTTAGGGTTAGGGTAGGGGTTAGGGTTAGGGTACGCGTTAGGGTGGGAGTAGTTATTAAACCTATCCCACTCTCTAGATACCCCTTAGCACGTAAAGGAATATTATTTGGGGGTCCAGCCATGGAGAAGAGTTTAGACACGAGGAGAAGATAAGGAACACACCCATTATCACGAAATCACATTAGGATTCTCTTTTTAACCTGTTCCTTAAAGCACTAGTGCTTAGGAAATCTATTGGAGGCAGAAGCAGTCAAGGGTAGCTTAGGGTTAGGGTTAGGGTTAGGGTGACGGTTAGGGTACGGCTTAGGGTACGGGTTCGGGGAGGGGTTCGGGTAGAGCGTAGGGTATGGGTTAGGGTTAGGGTTAGGGCTAGTGTTAGGTTTAGGGCTCGGTTTAGGTTACGGGTTAGGATTAGGGTAGGCGTTAGGGTTAGGGTAGGGGTTAGGGTTAGGGTACGCGTTAGGGTGAGGGTAGTTATTAAACCTGTCCCACTCTCTAGATACCCCTTAGCACGTAAAGGAATATTATTTGGGGGTCCAGCCATGGAAAAGAGTTTAGACACGAGGAGAAGATAAGGAACACACCCATTATCAAGAAATCACATTAGGATTCTCTTTTTAACCTGTTCCTTAAAACACTAGTGCTTAGGAAATCTATTGGAGGAAGAAGCAGTCAAGGGTAGCTTAGGGTTAGGGTTAGGTTTAGGGTGAGGGTTAGGGTACGGCTTAGGGTACGGGTTCGGGGAGGGGTTCGGGTAGGGCATAGGGTATGGGTTAGGGTTAGGGTTAGGGTTAGGGTTAGGGTGAGGGTTAGGGTATGGCTTAGGGTACGGGTTCGGGGAGGGGTTCGGGTAGGGCGTAGGGTATGGGTTAGGTATAGAGTTAGGGCTAGTGTTAAGGTTAGGGCTCGGTTTAGGGTATGGGTTAGGATTAGGGTACGCGTTAGGGTTAGGGTAGGGGTTAGGGTTAGGGTACGCGTTAGGTTGGGGGTAGTTATTAAACCTATCACACTCTCTAGATACCCCTTAGCACGTAAAGGTATATTATTTGGGGGTCCAGCCATGGAGAAGAGTTTAGACACGAGGAGAAGATAAGGAATACACCCATTATCAAGAAATCACATTAGGATTCTCTTTTTCACCTGTTCCTTAAAACACTAGTGCTTAGGAAATCTATTGGAGGCAGAAGCAGTCAAGGGTAGCTTAGGGTTAGGGTTAGGGTTAGGGTGAGGGTTAGGGTACGGCTTAGGGTACGGGTTCGGGGAGGGGTTCGGGTAGGGCGTAGGGTATGGGTTAGGGTTAGGGTTAGGGTTAGTGTTAGGGTTAGGGCTCGGTTTAGGGTAAGGGTTAGGATTAGGGTACGCGTTAGTGTTAGGGTAGGGGTTAGGGTTAGGGTACGCGATAGGGTGAGGTTAGTTATTAAACCTATCCCACTCTCTAGATACCCCTTAGCACGTAAAGGAATATTATTTGGGGGTCCAGCCATGGAGAAGAGTTTAGACACTAGGAGAAGATAAGGAACACACCCATTATCAAGAAATCACATTAGGATTCTCTTTTTAACCTGTTCCTTAAAACACTAGTGCTTAGGAAATCTATTGGAGGCAGAAGCAGTCAAGGGTAGCTTAGGGTTAGGGTTAGGGTTAGGGTGAGGGTTAGGGTACGGCTTAGGGTACGGGTTCGGGGAGGGGTTCGGGTAGCGCGTAGGGAATTGGTTAGGGTTAGGGTTAGGGCTAGTGTTAGGGTTAGCGCTCGGTTTAGGGTACGGGTTAGGATTAGGGTACGCGTTAGGGTTAGGGTAGGGGTTAGGGTTAGGGAACGCGTTAGGGTGAGGGTAGTTATTAAACCTATCCCACTCTCTAGATACCCCTTAGCACGTAAAGGAATATTATTTGGGGGTCCAGCCATGGAGAAGTGTTTAGACACGAGGAGAAGATAAGGAACACACCCATTATCAAGAAATCACATTAGGATTCTCTTTTTAACCTGTTCCTTAAAACACTAGTGCTTAGGAAATCTATTGGAGGCAGAAGCAGTCAAGGGTAGCTTAAGGTTAGGGTGAGGGTTAGGGTACGGCTTAGGGTACGGGTTCGGGGAGGGGTTCGGGTAGGGCGTAGGGTATTGGTTAGGGTTAGGGTTAGGGCTAGTGTTACGGTTAGGGCTCGGTTTAGGGTACGGGTTAGGATTAGGGTACGCGTTAGGGTTAGGGTAGGGGTTAGGGTTAGGGAACGCGTTAGGGTTAGGGTTAGGGTTAGGGTTAGGGTTAGGGTTAGGGTTAGGGTTAGGGTACGCGTTAGGGTGGGAGTAGTTATTAAACCTATCCCACTCTCTAGATACCCCTTAGCACGTAAAGGAATATTATTTGGGGGTCCAGCCATGGAGAAGAGTTTAGACACGAGGAGAAGATAAGGAACACACCCATTATCACGAAATCACATTAGGATTCTCTTTTTAACCTGTTCCTTAAAACACTAGTGCTTAGGAAATCTATTGGAGGCAGAAGCAGTCAAGGGTAGCTTAAGGTTAGGGTGAGGGTTAGGGTACGGCTTAGGGTACGGGTTCGGGGAGGGGTTCGGGTAGGGCGTAGGGTATGGGTTAGGGTTAGGGTTAGGGTTAGTGTTAGGTTTAGGGCTCGGTTTAGGGTACAGGTTAGGATTAGGGTACGCGTTAGGGTTAGGGTAGGGGTTAGGGTTAGGGTACGCGTTAGGGTGGGAGTAGTTATTAAACCTATCCCACTCTCTAGATACCCCTTAGCACGTAAAGGAATATTATTTGGGGGTCCAGCCATGGAGAAGAGTTTAGACACGAGGAGAAGATAAGGAACACACCCATTATCACGAAATCACATTAGGATTCTCTTTTTAACCTGTTCCTTAAAACACTAGTGCTTAGGAAATCTATTGGAGGCAGAAGCCGTCAAGGGTAGCTTAGGGTTAGGGTTAGGGTTAGGGTGAGGGTTAGGGTACGGTTTAGGGTACGGGTTCAGGGAGGGGTTCGGGTAGGGCGTAGGGTATGGGTTAGGGTTAGGGTTAGAGTTAGTGTTAGGGTTAGGGCTCGGTTTAGGGTACGGGTTAGGATTAGGGTACGCGTTAGGGTTAGGTTAGGGGTTAGGGTTAGTGTACGCGTTAGGGTGAGGGTAGTTATTAAACCTATCCCACTCTCTAGATACCCCTTAGCACCTAAAGGAATATTATTTGGGGGTCCAGCCATGGAGAAGAGTTTAGACACTAGGAGAAGATAAGGAACACACCCATTATCACGAAATCACATTAGGATTCTCTTTTTAACCTGGTCCTTAAAACACTAGTGCTTAGGAAATCTATTGGAGGCAGAAGCAGTCAAGGGTAGCTTAGGGTTAGGGTGAGGGCTAGGGTATGGCTTAGGGTACGGGTTCGGGGAGGGGTTCGGGTAGGGCGTAAGGTATGGGTTAGGGTTAGGGTTAGGGTTAGTGTTATGGTTAGGGGTCGGTTTAGGGTACGGGTTAGGATTAGGGTACGCGTTAGGGTTAGGGTAGTGGTTAGGGTTAGGGTACGTGTTAGGGTGAGGGTAGTTATTAAACCTATCACACTCTTTAGATACCCCTTAGCACATAAAGGAATATTATTTGGGGGTCCAGCCATGGAGAAGAGTTTAGACACGAGGAGAAGATAAGGAACACACCCATTATCACGAAATCACATTAGGATTCTCTTTTTAACCTGTTCCTTAAAACACTAGTGCTTAGGAAATCTATCGGAGGCAGAAGCAGTCAAGGGTAGCTTAGGGTTAGTGTTAGGGTTAGGGTGAGGGTTAGGGTACGGCTTAGGTTACGGGTTCGGGGAGGGGTTCGGGTAGGGCGTAGGGTATGGGTTAGGTTTAGGGTTAGGGCTAGTGTTAGGTTTAGGGCTCGGTTTAGGGTACGGGTTAGGATTAGGGTACGCGTTAGGGTTAGGGTAGGGGTTAGGGTTAGGGTACGCGTTAGGGTGAGGGTAGTTATTAAACCTATCCCACTCTCTAGATACCCCTTAGCACGTAAAGGAATATTATTTGGGGGTCCAGCCATGGAGAAGTGTTTAGACACGAGGAGAAGATAAGGAACACACCCATTATCAAGAAATCACATTAGGATTCTCTTTTTAACCTGTTCCTTAAAACACTAGTGCTTAGGAAATCTATTGGAGGAAGAAGCAGTCAAGGGTAGCTTAGGGTTAGGGTTAGGGTTAGGGTGAGGGTTAGGGTACGACTTAGGGTACGGGTTCGGGGAGGGGTTCGGGTAGGGCGTAGGGTATGGGTTAGGGTAAGGGTTAGGGTTAGTGTTAGGGTTAGGGCTCGGTTAAGGGTACGGGTTAGGATTAGGGTACGCGTTAGTGTTAGGGTAGTGGTTAGGGTTAGGGTACGCTTTAGGGTGAGGGTAGTTATTAAACCTATCCCACTCTCTAGATACCCCTTAGCACGTAAAGTAATATTATTTGGGGGTCCAGCCATGGAGAAGAGTTTAGACACTAGGAGAAGATAAGGAACACACCCATTATCAAGAAATCACATTAGGATTCTCTTTTTAACCTGTTCCTTAAAACACTAGTGCTTAGGAAATCTATTGGAGGCAGAAGCCGTCAAGGGTAGCTTAGGGTTAGGGTTAGGGTTAGGGTGAGGGTTAGGGTACGGCTTAGGGTACGGGTTCGGGGAGGGGTTCGGGTAGGGCGTAGGGTATGGGTTAGGGTTAGGGTTAGGGTTAGTGTTAGGGTTAGGGCTCGGTTTAGGGTACGGGTTAGGATTAGGGTATGCGTTAGTGTTAGGGTAGGGGTTAGGGTTAGGGTACGCGATAGGGTGAGGTTAGTTATTAAACCTATCCCACTCTCTAGATACCCCTTAGCACGTAAAGGAATATTATTTGGGGGTCCAGCCATGGAGAAGAGTTTAGACACTAGGAGAAGATAAGGAACACACCCATTATCAAGAAATCACATTAGGATTCTCTTTTTAACCTGTTCCTTAAAACACTAGTGCTTAGGAAATCTATTGGAGGCAGAAGCAGTCAAGGGTAGCTTAGGGTTAGGGTTAGGGTTAGGGTGAGGGTTAGGGTACGGCTTAGGGTACGGGTTCGGGGAGGGGTTCGGGTAGCGCGTAGGGAATTGGTTAGGGTTAGGGTTAGGGCTAGTGTTAGGGTTAGCGCTCGGTTTAGGGTACGGGTTAGGATTAGGGTACGCGTTAGGGTTAGGGTAGGGGTTAGGGTTAGGGAACGCGTTAGGGTGAGGGTAGTTATTAAACCTATCCCACTCTCTAGATACCCCTTAGCACGTAAAGGAATATTATTTGGGGGTCCAGCCATGGAGAAGTGTTTAGACACGAGGAGAAGATAAGGAACACACCCATTATCAAGAAATCACATTAGGATTCTCTTTTTAACCTGTTCCTTAAAACACTAGTGCTTAGGAAATCTATTGGAGGCAGAAGCAGTCAAGGGTAGCTTAAGGTTAGGGTGAGGGTTAGGGTACGGCTTAGGGTACGGGTTCGGGGAGGGGTTCGGGTAGGGCGTAGGGTATTGGTTAGGGTTAGGGTTAGGGCTAGTGTTACGGTTAGGGCTCGGTTTAGGGTACGGGTTAGGATTAGGGTACGCGTTAGGGTTAGGGTAGGGGTTAGGGTTAGGGAACGCGTTAGGGTTAGGGTTAGGGTTAGGGTTAGGGTTAGGGTTAGGGTTAGGGTTAGGGTACGCGTTAGGGTGGGAGTAGTTATTAAACCTATCCCACTCTCTAGATACCCCTTAGCACGTAAAGGAATATTATTTGGGGGTCCAGCCATGGAGAAGAGTTTAGACACGAGGAGAAGATAAGGAACACACCCATTATCACGAAATCACATTAGGATTCTCTTTTTAACCTGTTCCTTAAAACACTAGTGCTTAGGAAATCTATTGGAGGCAGAAGCAGTCAAGGGTAGCTTAAGGTTAGGGTGAGGGTTAGGGTACGGCTTAGGGTACGGGTTCGGGGAGGGGTTCGGGTAGGGCGTAGGGTATGGGTTAGGGTTAGGGTTAGGGTTAGTGTTAGGTTTAGGGCTCGGTTTAGGGTACAGGTTAGGATTAGGGTACGCGTTAGGGTTAGGGTAGGGGTTAGGGTTAGGGTACGCGTTAGGGTGGGAGTAGTTATTAAACCTATCCCACTCTCTAGATACCCCTTAGCACGTAAAGGAATATTATTTGGGGGTCCAGCCATGGAGAAGAGTTTAGACACGAGGAGAAGATAAGGAACACACCCATTATCACGAAATCACATTAGGATTCTCTTTTTAACCTGTTCCTTAAAACACTAGTGCTTAGGAAATCTATTGGAGGCAGAAGCCGTCAAGGGTAGCTTAGGGTTAGGGTTAGGGTTAGGGTGAGGGTTAGGGTACGGTTTAGGGTACGGGTTCAGGGAGGGGTTCGGGTAGGGCGTAGGGTATGGGTTAGGGTTAGGGTTAGAGTTAGTGTTAGGGTTAGGGCTCGGTTTAGGGTACGGGTTAGGATTAGGGTACGCGTTAGGGTTAGGTTAGGGGTTAGGGTTAGTGTACGCGTTAGGGTGAGGGTAGTTATTAAACCTATCCCACTCTCTAGATACCCCTTAGCACCTAAAGGAATATTATTTGGGGGTCCAGCCATGGAGAAGAGTTTAGACACTAGGAGAAGATAAGGAACACACCCATTATCACGAAATCACATTAGGATTCTCTTTTTAACCTGGTCCTTAAAACACTAGTGCTTAGGAAATCTATTGGAGGCAGAAGCAGTCAAGGGTAGCTTAGGGTTAGGGTGAGGGCTAGGGTATGACTTAGGGTACGGGTTCGGGGAGGGGTTCGGGTAGGGCGTAAGGTATGGGTTAGGGTTAGGGTTAGGGTTAGTGTTATGGTTAGGGGTCGGTTTAGGGTACGGGTTAGGATTAGGGTACGCGTTAGGGTTAGGGTAGTGGTTAGGGTTAGGGTACGTGTTAGGGTGAGGGTAGTTATTAAACCTATCACACTCTTTAGATACCCCTTAGCACATAAAGGAATATTATTTGGGGGTCCAGCCATGGAGAAGAGTTTAGACACGAGGAGAAGATAAGGAACACACCCATTATCACGAAATCACATTAGGATTCTCTTTTTAACCTGTTCCTTAAAACACTAGTGCTTAGGAAATCTATCGGAGGCAGAAGCAGTCAAGGGTAGCTTAGGGTTAGTGTTAGGGTTAGGGTGAGGGTTAGGGTACGGCTTAGGTTACGGGTTCGGGGAGGGGTTCGGGTAGGGCGTAGGGTATGGGTTAGGTTTAGGGTTAGGGCTAGTGTTAGGTTTAGGGCTCGGTTTAGGGTACGGGTTAGGATTAGGGTACGCGTTAGGGTTAGGGTAGGGGTTAGGGTTAGGGTACGCGTTAGGGTGAGGGTAGTTATTAAACCTATCCCACTCTCTAGATACCCCTTAGCACGTAAAGGAATATTATTTGGGGGTCCAGCCATGGAGAAGTGTTTAGACACGAGGAGAAGATAAGGAACACACCCATTATCAAGAAATCACATTAGGATTCTCTTTTTAACCTGTTCCTTAAAACACTAGTGCTTAGGAAATCTATTGGAGGAAGAAGCAGTCAAGGGTAGCTTAGGGTTAGGGTTAGGGTTAGGGTGAGGGTTAGGGTACGACTTAGGGTACGGGTTCGGGGAGGGGTTCGGGTAGGGCGTAGGGTATGGGTTAGGGTAAGGGTTAGGGTTAGTGTTAGGGTTAGGGCTCGGTTAAGGGTACGGGTTAGGATTAGGGTACGCGTTAGTGTTAGGGTAGTGGTTAGGGTTAGGGTACGCTTTAGGGTGAGGGTAGTTATTAAACCTATCCCACTCTCTAGATACCCCTTAGCACGTAAAGTAATATTATTTGGGGGTCCAGCCATGGAGAAGAGTTTAGACACTAGGAGAAGATAAGGAACACACCCATTATCAAGAAATCACATTAGGATTCTCTTTTTAACCTGTTCCTTAAAACACTAGTGCTTAGGAAATCTATTGGAGGCAGAAGCCGTCAAGGGTAGCTTAGGGTTAGGGTTAGGGTTAGGGTGAGGGTTAGGGTACGGCTTAGGGTACGGGTTCGGGGAGGGGTTCGGGTAGGGCGTAGGGTATGGGTTAGGGTTAGGGTTAGGGTTAGTGTTAGGGTTAGGGCTCGGTTTAGGGTACGGGTTAGGATTAGGGTATGCGTTAGTGTTAGGGTAGGGGTTAGGGTTAGGGTACGCGATAGGGTGAGGTTAGTTATTAAACCTATCCCACTCTCTAGATACCCCTTAGCACGTAAAGGAATATTATTTGGGGGTCCAGCCATGGAGAAGAGTTTAGACACTAGGAGAAGATAAGGAACACACCCATTATCAAGAAATCACATTAGGATTCTCTTTTTAACCTGTTCCTTAAAACACTAGTGCTTAGGAAATCTATTGGAGGCAGAAGCAGTCAAGGGTAGCTTAAGGTTAGGGTGAGGGTTAGGGTACGGCTTAGGGTACGGGTTCGGGGAGGGGTTCGGGTAGGGCGTAGGGTATTGGTTAGGGTTAGGGTTAGGGCTAGTGTTAGGGTTAGGGCTCGGTTTAGGGTAGGGGTTAGGATTAGGGTACGCGTTAGGGTTAGGGTAGGGGTTAGGGTTAGGGAACGCGTTAGGGTTAGGGTTGCGTTAGGGTTAGGGTTAGGGTTAGGGTTAGGGTTAGGGTTAGGGTTAGGGTACGCGTTAGGGTGGGAGTAGTTATTAAACCTATCCCACTCTCTAGATACCCCTTAGCACGTAAAGGAATATTATTTGGGGGTCCAGCCATGGAGAAGAGTTTAGACACGAGGAGAAGATAAGGAACACACCCATTATCACGAAATCACATTAGGATTCTCTTTTTAACCTGTTCCTTAAAACACTAGTGCTTAGGAAATCTATTGGAGGCAGAAGCAGTCAAGGGTAGCTTAAGGTTAGGGTGAGGGTTAGGGTACGGCTTAGGGTACGGGTTCGGGGAGGGGTTCGGGTAGGGCTTAGGGTATGGGTTAGGGTTAGGGTTAGGGTTAGTGTTAGGTTTAGGGCTCGGTTTAGGGTACAGGTTAGGATTAGGGTACGAGTTAGGGTTAGGGTAGGGGTTAGGGTTAGGGTACGCGTTAGGGTGGGAGTAGTTATTAATCCTATCCCACTCTCTAGATACCCCTTAGCACGTAAAGGAATATTATTTGGGGGTCCAGCCATGGAGAAGAGTTTAGACACGAGGAGAAGATAAGGAACACACCCATTATCACGAAATCACATTAGGATTCTCTTTTTAACCTGTTCCTTAAAACACTAGTGCTTAGGAAATCTATTGGAGGCAGAAGCAGTCAAGGGTAGCTTAGGGTTAGGGTTAGGGTTAGGGTGACGGTTAGGGTACGGCTTAGGGTACGGGTTCGGGGAGGGGTTCGGGTAGAGCGTAGGGTATGGGTTAGGGTTAGGGTTAGGGCTAGTGTTAGGTTTAGGGCTCGGTTTAGGGTACGGGTTAGGATTAGGGTACGCGTTAGTGTTAGGGTAGGGGTTAGGGTTAGGGTACGCGATAGGGTGAGGTTAGTTATTAAACCTATCCCACTCTCTAGATACCCCTTAGCACGTAAAGGAATATTATTTGGGGGTCCAGCCATGGAGAAGAGTTTAGACACTAGGAGAAGATAAGGAACACACCCATTATCAAGAAATCACATTAGGATTCTCTTTTTAACCTGTTCCTTAAAACACTAGTGCTTAGGAAATCTATTGGAGGCAGAAGCAGTCAAGGGTAGCTTAGGGTTAGGGTTAGGGTTAGGGTGAGGGTTAGGGTACGGCTTAGGGTACGGGTTCGGGGAGGGGTTCGGGTAGCGCGTAGGGAATTGGTTAGAGTTAGGGTTAGGGCTAGTGTTAGGGTTAGCGCTCGGTTTAGGGTACGGGTTAGGATTAGGGTACGCGTTAGGGTTAGGGTAGGGGTTAGGGTTAGGGTACGCGTTAGGGTGAGGGTAGTTATTAAACCTATCCCACTCTCTAGATACCCCTTAGCACGTAAAGGAATATTATTTGGGGGTCCAGCCATGGAGAAGAGTTTAGACACGAGGAGAAGATAAGGAACACACCCATTATCACGAAATCACATTAGGATTCTCTTTTTAACCTGTTCCTTAAAACACTAGTGCTTAGGAAATCTATTGGAGGCAGAAGCAGTCAAGGGTAGCTTAGGGTTAGGGTTAGGGTTAGGGTGACGGTTAGGGTACGGCTTAGGGTACGGGTTCGGGGAGGGGTTCGGGTAGAGCGTAGGGTATGGGTTAGGGTTAGGGTTAGGGCTAGTGTTAGGTTTAGGGCTCGGTTTAGGGTACGGGTTAGGATTAGGGTAGGCGTTAGGGTTAGGGTAGGGGTTAGGGTTAGGGTACGCGTTAGGGTGAGGGTAGTTATTAAACCTATCCCACTCTCTAGATACCCCTTAGCACGTAAAGGAATATTATTTGGGGGTCCAGCCATGGAGAAGAGTTTAGACACGAGGAGAAGATAAGGAACACACCCATTATCAAGAAATCACATTAGGATTCTCTTTTTAACCTGTTCCTTAAAACACTAGTGCTTAGGAAATCTATTGGAGGAAGAAGCAGTCAAGGGTAGCTTAGGGTTAGGGTTAGGTTTAGGGTGAGGGTTAGGGTACGGCTTAGGGTACGGGTTCGGGGAGGGGTTCGGGTAGGGCATAGGGTATGGGTTAGGGTTAGGGTTAGGGTTAGGGTGAGGGTTAGGGTATGGCTTAGGGTACGGGTTCGGGGAGGGGTTCGGGTAGGGCGTAGGGTATGGGTTAGGTATAGGGTTAGGGCTAGTGTTAGGGTTAGGGCTCGGTTTAGGGTATGGGTTAGGATTAGGGTACGCGTTAGGGTTAGGGTAGGGGTTAGGGTTAGGGTACGCGTTAGGTTGTGGGTAGTTATTAAACCTATCACACTCTCTAGATACCCCTTAGCACGTAAAGGTATATTATTTGGGGGTCCAGCCATGGAGAAGAGTTTAGACACGAGGAGAAGATAAGGAATACACCCATTATCAAGAAATCACATTAGGATTCTCTTTTTCACCTGTTCCTTAAAACACTAATGCTTAGGAAATCTATTGGAGGCAGAAGCAGTCAAGGGTAGCTTAGGGTTAGGGTTAGGGTTAGGGTGAGGGTTAGGGTACGGCTTAGGGTACGGGTTCGGGGAGGGGTTCGGGTAGGGCGTAGGGTATGGGTTAGGGTTAGGGTTAGCGTTAGTGTTAGGGTTAGGGCTCGGTTTAGGGTAAGGGTTAGGATTAGGGTACGCGTTAGTGTTAGGGTAGGGGTTAGGGTTAGGGTACGCGATAGGGTGAGGTTAGTTATTAAACCTATCCCACTCTCTAGATACCCCTTAGCACGTAAAGGAATATTATTTGGGGGTCCAGCCATGGAGAAGAGTTTAGACACTAGGAGAAGATAAGGAACACACCCATTATCAAGAAATCACATTAGGATTCTCTTTTTAAGCTGTTCCTTAAAACACTAGTGCTTAGGAAATCTATTGAAGGCAGAAGCCGTCAAGGGTAGCTTAGGGTTAGGGTTAGGGTTAGGGTGAGGGTTAGGGTACGGCTTAGGGTACGGGTTCGGGGAGGGGTTCGGGTAGCGCGTAGGGAATTGGTTAGGGTTAGGGTTAGGGCTAGTGTTAGGGTTAGCGCTCGGTTTAGGGTACGGGTTAGGATTAGGGTACGCGTTAGGGTTAGGGTAGGGGTTAGGGTTAGGGAACGCGTTAGGGTGAGGGTAGTTATTAAACCTATCCCACTCTCTAGATACCCCTTAGCACGTAAAGGAATATTATTTGGGGGTCCAGCCATGGAGAAGTGTTTAGACACGAGGAGAAGATAAGGAACACACCCATTATCAAGAAATCACATTAGGATTCTCTTTTTAACCTGTTCCTTAAAACACTAGGGCTTAGGAAATCTATTGGAGGCAGAAGCAGTCAAGGGTAGCTTAAGGTTAGGGTGAGGGTTAGGGTACGGCTTAGGGTACGGGTTCGGGGAGGGGTTCGGGTAGGGCGTAGGGTATTGGTTAAGGTTAGGGTTAGGGCTAGTGTTAGGGTTAGGGCTCGGTTTAGGGTACGGGTTAGGATTAGGGTACGCGTTAGGGTTAGGGTAGGGGTTAGGGTTAGGGAACGCGTTAGGGTTAGGGTTAGGGTTAGGGTTAGGGTTAGGGTTAGGGTTAGGGTTAGGGTTAGGGTTAGGGTACGCGTTAGGGTGGGAGTAGTTATTAAACCTATCCCACTCTCTAGATACCACTTAGCACGTAAAGGAATATTATTTGGGGGTCCAGCCATGGAGAAGAGTTTAGACACGAGGAGAAGATAAGGAACACACCCATTATCACGAAATCACATTAGGATTCTCTTTTTAACCTGTTCCTTAAAACACTAGTGCTTAGGAAATCTATTGGAGGCAGAAGCAGTCAAGGGTAGCTTAAGGTTAGGGTGAGGGTTAGGGTACGGCTTAGGGTACGGGTTCGGGGAGGGGTTCGGGTAGGGCGTAGGGTATGGGTTAGGGTTAGGGTTAGGGTTAGTGTTAGGTTTAGGGCTCGGTTTAGGGTACAGGTTAGGATTAGGGTACGCGTTAGGGTTAGGGTAGGGGTTAGGGTTAGGGTACGCGTTAGGGTGGGAGTAGTTATTAAACCTATCCCACTCTCTAGATACCCCTTAGCACGTAAAGGAATATTATTTGGGGGTCCAGCCATGGAGAAGAGTTTAGACATGAGGAGAAGATAAGGAACACACCCATTATCACGAAATCACATTAGGATTCTCTTTTTAACCTGTTCCTTAAAGCACTAGTGCTTAGGAAATCTATTGGAGGCAGAAGCAGTCAAGGGTAGCTTAGGGTTAGGGTTAGGGTTAGGGTGACGGTTAGGGTACGGCTTAGGGTACGGGTTCGGGGAGGGGTTCGGGTAGAGCGTAGGGTATGGGTTAGGGTTAGGGTTAGGGCTAGTGTTAGGTTTAGGGCTCGGTTTAGGTTACGGGTTAGGATTAGGGTAGGCGTTAGGGTTAGGGTAGGGGTTAGGGTTAGGGTACGCGTTAGGGTGAGGGTAGTTATTAAACCTGTCCCACTCTCTAGATACCCCTTAGCACGTAAAGGAATATTATTTGGGGGTCCAGCCATGGAAAAGAGTTTAGACACGAGGAGAAGATAAGGAACACACCCATTATCAAGAAATCACATTAGGATTCTCTTTTTAACCTGTTCCTTAAAACACTAGTGCTTAGGAAATCTATTGGAGGAAGAAGCAGTCAAGGGTAGCTTAGGGTTAGGGTTAGGTTTAGGGTGAGGGTTAGGGTACGGCTTAGGGTACGGGTTCGGGGAGGGGTTCGGGTAGGGCATAGGGTATGGGTTAGGGTTAGGGTTAGGGTTAGGGTTAGGGTGAGGCTTAGGGTATGGCTTAGGGTACGGGTTCGGGGAGGGGTTCGGGTAGGGCGTAGGGTATGGGTTAGGTATAGAGTTAGGGCTAGTGTTAAGGTTAGGGCTCGGTTTAGGGTATGGGTTAGGATTAGGGTACGCGTTAGGGTTAGGGTAGGGGTTAGGGTTAGGGTACGCGTTAGGTTGGGGGTAGTTATTAAACCTATCACACTCTCTAGATACCCCTTAGCACGTAAAGGTATATTATTTGGGGGTCCAGCCATGGAGAAGAGTTTAGACACGAGGAGAAGATAAGGAATACACCCATTATCAAGAAATCACATTAGGATTCTCTTTTTCACCTGTTCCTTAAAACACTAGTGCTTAGGAAATCTATTGGAGGCAGAAGCAGTCAAGGGTAGCTGAGGGTTAGGGTTAGGGTTAGGGTGAGGGTTAGGGTACGGCTTAGGGTACGGGTTCGGGGAGGGGTTCGGGTAGGGCGTAGGGTATGGGTTAGGGTTAGGGTTAGGGTTAGTGTTAGGGTTAGGGCTCGGTTTAGGGTAAGGGTTAGGATTAGGGTATGCGTTAGTGTTAGGATAGGGGTTAGGGTTAGGGTACGCGATAGGGTGAGGTTAGTTATTAAACCTATCCCACTCTCTAGATACCCCTTAGCACGTAAAGGAATATTATTTGGGGGTCCAGCCATGGAGAAGAGTTTAGACACTAGGAGAAGATAAGGAACACACCCATTATCAAGAAATCACATTAGGATTCTCTTTTTAACCTGTTCCTTAAAACACTAGTGCTTAGGAAATCTATTGGAGGCAGAAGCAGTCAAGGGTAGCTTAGGGTTAGGGTTAGGGTTAGGGTGAGGGTTAGGGTACGGCTTAGGGTACGGGTTCGGGGAGGGGTTCGGGTAGCGCGTAGGGAATTGGTTAGGGTTAGGGTTAGGGCTAGTGTTAGGGTTAGCGCTCGGTTTAGGGTACGGGTTAGGATTAGGGTACGCGTTAGGGTTAGGGTAGGGGTTAGGGTTAGGGAACGCGTTAGGGTGAGGGTAGTTATTAAACCTATCCCACTCTCTAGATACCCCTTAGCACGTAAAGGAATATTATTTGGGGGTCCAGCCATGGAGAAGTGTTTAGACACGAGGAGAAGATAAGGAACACACCCATTATCAAGAAATCACATTAGGATTCTCTTTTTAACCTGTTCCTTAAAACACTAGTGCTTAGGAAATCTATTGGAGGCAGAAGCAGTCAAGGGTAGCTTAAGGTTAGGGTGAGGGTTAGGGTACGGCTTAGGGTACGGGTTCGGGGAGGGGTTCGGGTAGGGCGTAGTGTATTGGTTAGGGTTAGGGTTAGGGCTAGTGTTAGGGTTAGGGCTCGGTTTAGGGTACGGGTTAGGATTAGGGTACGCGTTAGGCTTAGGGTAGGGGTTAGGGTTAGGGAACGCGTTAGGGTTAGGGTTAGGGTTAGGGTTAGGGTTAGGGTTAGGGTTAGGGTTAGGGTTATGGTACGCGTTAGGGTGGGAGTAGTTATTAAACCTATCCCACTCTCTAGATACCCCTTAGCACGTAATGGAATATTATTTGGGGGTCCAGCCATGGAGAAGAGTTTAGACACGAGGAGAAGATAAGGAACACACCCATTATCACGAAATCACATTAGGATTCTCTTTTTAACCTGTTCCTTAAAACACTAGTGCTTAGGAAATCTATTGGAGGCAGAAGCATTCAAGGGTAGCTTAAGGTTAGGGTGAGGGTTAGGGTACGGCTTAGGGTACGGGTTCGGGGAGGGGTTCGGGTAGGGCGTAGGGTATGGGTTAGGGTTAGGGTTAGGGTTAGTGTTAGGTTTAGGGCTCGGTTTAGGGTACAGGTTAGGATTAGGGTACGCGTTAGGGTTAGGGTAGGGGTTAGGGTTAGGGTACGCGTTAGGGTGGGAGTAGTTATTAAACCTATCCCACTCTCTAGATACCCCTTAGCACGTAAAGGAATATTATTTGGGGGTCCAGCCATGGAGAAGAGTTTAGACACGAGGAGAAGATAAGGAACACACCCATTATCACGAAATCACATTAGGATTCTCTTTTTAACCTGTTCCTTAAAACACTAGTGCTTAGGAAATCTATTGGAGGCAGAAGCAGTCAAGGGTAGCTTAGGGTTAGGGTTAGGGTTAGGGTGACGGTTAGGGTACGGCTTAGGGTACGGGTTCGGGGAGGGGTTCGGGTAGAGCGTAGGGTATGGGTTAGGGTTAGGGTTAGGGCTAGTGTTAGGTTTAGGGCTCGGTTTAGGGTACGGGTTAGGATTAGGGTAGGCGTTAGGGTTAGGGTAGGGGTTAGGGTTAGGGTACGCGTTAGGGTGAGGGTAGTTATTAAACCTGTCCCACTCTCTAGATACCCCTTAGCACGTAAAGGAATATTATTTGGGGGTCCAGCCATGGAGAAGAGTTTAGACACGAGGAGAAGATAAGGAACACACCCATTATCAAGAAATCACATTAGGATTCTCTTTTTAACCTGTTCCTTAAAACACTAGTGCTTAGGAAATCTATTGGAGGAAGAAGCAGTCAAGGGTAGCTTAGGGTTAGGGTTAGGTTTAGGGTGAGGGTTAGGGTACGGCTTAGGGTACGGGTTCGGGGAGGGTTTCGGGTAGGGCATAGGGTATGGGTTAGGGTTAGGTTTAGGGTTAGGGTTAGGGTTAGGGTGAGGGTTAGGGTATGGCTTAGGGTACGGGTTCGGGGAGGGGTTCGGGTAGGGCGTAGGGTATGGGTTAGGTATAGAGTTAGGGCTAATGTTAGGGTTAGGGCTCGGTTTAGTGTATGGGTTAGGATTAGGGTACGCGTTAGGGTTAGGGTAGGGGTTAGGGTTAGGGTACGCGTTAGGTTGGGGGTAGTTATTAAACCTATCACACTCTCTAGATACCCCTTAGCACGTAAAGGTATATTATTTGGGGGTCCAGCCATGGAGAAGAGTTTAGACACGAGGAGAAGATAAGGAATACACCCATTATCAAGAAATCACATTAGGATTCTCTTTTTCACCTGTTCCTTAAAACACTAGTGCTTAGGAAATCTATTGGAGGCAGAAGCAGTCAAGGGTAGCTTAGGGTTAGGGTTAGGGTTAGGGTGAGGGTTAGGGTACGGCTTAGGGTACGGGTTCGGGGAGGGGTTCGGGTAGGGCGTAGGGTATGGGTTAGGGTTAGGGTTAGGGTTAGTGTTAGGGTTAGGGCTCGGTTTAGGGTAAGGGTTAGGATTAGGGTATGCGTTAGTGTTAGGATAGGGGTTAGGGTTAGGGTACGCGATAGGGTGAGGTTAGTTATTAAACCTATCCCACTCTCTAGATACCCCTTAGCACGTAAAGGAATATTATTTGGGGGTCCAGCCATGGAGAAGAGTTTAGACACTAGGAGAAGATAAGGAACACACCCATTATCAAGAAATCACATTAGGATTCTCTTTTTAACCTGTTCCTTAAAACACTAGTGCTTAGGAAATCTATTGGAGGCAGAAGCAGTCAAGGGTAGCTTAGGGTTAGGGTTAGGGTTAGGGTGAGGGTTAGGGTACGGCTTAGGGTACGGGTTCGGGGAGGGGTTCGGGTAGCGCGTAGGGAATTGGTTAGGGTTAGGGTTAGGGCTAGTGTTAGGGTTAGCGCTCGGTTTAGGGTACGGGTTAGGATTAGGGTACGCGTTAGGGTTAGGGTAGTGGTTAGGGTTAGGGAACGCGTTAGGGTGAGGGTAGTTATTAAACCTATCCCACTCTCTAGATACCCCTTAGCACGTAAAGGAATATTATTTGGGGGTCCAGCCATGGAGAAGTGTTTAGACACGAGGAGAAGATAAGGAACACACCCATTATCAAGAAATCACATTAGGATTCTCTTTTTAACCTGTTCCTTAAAACACTAGTGCTTAGGAAATCTATTGGAGGCAGAAGCAGTCAAGGGTAGCTTAAGGTTAGGGTGAGGGTTAGGGTACGGCTTAGGGTACGGGTTCGGGGAGGGGTTCGGGTAGGGCGTAGGGTATTGGTTAGGGTTAGGGTTAGGGCTAGTGTTAGGGTTAGGGCTCGGTTTAGGGTACGGGTTAGGATTAGGGTACGCGTTAGGCTTAGGGTAGGGGTTAGGGTTAGGGAACGCGTTAGGGTTAGGGTTAGGGTTAGGGTTAGGGTTAGGGTTAGGGTTAGGGTTAGGGTTATGGTACGCGTTAGGGTGGGAGTAGTTATTAAACCTATCCCACTCTCTAGATACCCCTTAGCACGTAATGGAATATTATTTGGGGGTCCAGCCATGGAGAAGAGTTTAGACACGAGGAGAAGATAAGGAACACACCCATTATCACGAAATCACATTAGGATTCTCTTTTTAACCTGTTCCTTAAAATACTAGTGCTTAGGAAATCTATTGGAGGCAGAAGCAGTCAAGGGTAGCTTAAGGTTAGGGTGAGGGTTAGGGTACGGCTTAGGGTACGGGTTCGGGGAGGGGTTCGGGTAGGGCGTAGGTTATGGGTTAGGGTTAGGGTTAGGGTTAGTGTTAGGTTTAGGGCTCGGTTTAGGGTACGGGTTAGGATTAGGGTACGCGTTAGGGTTAGGGTAGGGGTTAGGGTTAGGGTACGCGTTAGGGTGGGAGTAGTTATTAAACCTATCCCACTCTCTAGATACCCCTTAGCACGTAAAGGAATATTATTTGGGGGTCCAGCCATGGAGAAGAGTTTAGACACGAGGAGAAGATAAGGAACACACCCATTATCACGAAATCACATTAGGATTCTCTTTTTAACCTGTTCCTTAAAACACTAGTGCTTAGGAAATCTATTGGAGGAAGAAGCAGTCAAGGGTAGCTTAGGGTTAGGGTTAGGGTTAGGGTGACGGTTAGGGTACGGCTTAGGGTACGGGTTCGGGGAGGGGTTCGGGTAGAGCGTAGGGTATGGGTTAGGGTTAGGTTTAGGGTTAGGGTTAGGGTTAGGGTGAGGGTTAGGGTATGGCGTAGGGTACGGGTTCGGGGAGGGGTTCGGGTAGGGCGTAGGGTATGGGTTAGGTATAGGGTTAGGGCTAGTGTTAGGGTTAGGGCTCGGTTTAGGGTATGGGTTAGGATTAGGGTACGCGTTAGGGTTAGGGTAGGGGTTAGGGTTAGGGTACGCGTTAGGTTGGGGGTAGTTATTAAACCTATGACACTCTCTAGATACCCCTTAGCACGTAAAGGTATATTATTTGGGGGTCCAGCCATGGAGAAGAGTTTAGACACGAGGAGAAGATAAGGAATACACCCATTATCAAGAAATCACATTAGGATTCTCTTTTTCACCTGTTCCTTAAAACACTAGTGCTTAGGAAATCTATTGGAGGCAGAAGCAGTCAAGGGTAGCTTAGGGTTAGGGTTAGGGTTAGGGTGAGGGTTAGGGTACGGCTTAGGGTACGGGTTCGGGGAGGGGTTCGGGTAGGGCGTAGGGTATGGGTTAGGGTTAGGGTTAGGGTTAGTGTTAGGGTTAGGGCTCGGTTTAGGGTAAGGGTTAGGATTAGGGTACGCGTTAGGGTTAGGGTAGGGGTTAGGGTTAGGGTACGCGATAGGGTGAGGTTAGTTATTAAACCTATCCCACTCTCTAGATACCCCTTAGCACGTAAAGGAATATTATTTGGGGGTCCAGCCATGGAGAAGAGTTTAGACACTAGGAGAAGATAAGGAACACACCCATTATCAAGAAATCACATTAGGATTCTCTTTTTAACCTGTTCCTTAAAACACTAGTGCTTAGGAAATCTATTGGAGGCAGAAGCAGTCAAGGGTAGCTTAGGGTTAGGGTTAGGGTTAGGGTGAGGGTTAGGGTACGGCTTAGGGTACGGGTTCGGGGAGGGGTTCGGGTAGCGCGTAGGGAATTGGTTAGGGTTAGTGTTAGGGCTAGTGTTAGGGTTAGCGCTCGGTTTAGGGTACGGGTTAGGATTAGGGTACGCGTTAGGGTTAGGGTAGGGGTTAGGGTTAGTGTACGCGTTAGGGTGAGGGTAGTTATTAAACCTATCCCACTCTCTAGATACCCCTTAGCACGTAAAGGAATATTAATGGGGGTCCAGCCATGGAGAAGAGTTTAGACACTAGGAGAAGATAAGGAACACACCCATTATCACGAAATCACATTAGGATTCTCTTTTTAACCTGTTCCTTAAAACACTAGTGCTTAGGAAATCTATTGGAGGCAGAAGCAGTCAAGGGTAGCTTAGGGTTAGGGTTAGGGTTAGGGTGAGGGTTAGGGTATGGCTTAGGGTACGGGTTCGGGGAGGGGTTCGGGTAGGGCGTAGGGTATGGGTTAGCTATAGGGTTAGGGCTAGTGTTAGGGTTAGGGCTCGGTTTAGGGTATGGGTTCGGATTAGGGTACGCGTTAGGGTTAGGGTAGGGGTTAGGGTTAGGGTACGCATTAGGGTGCGGGTAGTTATTAAACCTATCACACTCTCTAGAAACCCCTTAGCACGTAAAGGAATATTATTTGGGGGTCCAACCATGGAGAAGAGTTTAGACACGAGGAAAAGATAAGGAACACACCCATTATCAAGAAATCACATTAGGATTCTCTTTTTCACCTGTTCCTTAAAACACTAGTGCTTAGGAAATCTATTGGAGGCAGAAGCAGTCAAGGGTAGCTTAGGGTTAGGGTTAGGGTTAGGGTGAGGGTTAGGGTATGGCTTAGGGTACGGGTTCGGGGAGGGGTTCGGGTAGGGCGTAGGGTATGGGTTAGGGTTAGGGTTAGGTTTAGTGTTAGGGTTAGGCCTCGGTTTAGGGTACGGGTTAGGATTAGGGTACGTGTTAGTGTTAGGGTAGGGGTTAGGGTTAGGGTACGCGATAGGGTGAGGTTAGTTATTAAACCTATCCCACTCTGTCGATACCCCTTAGCACGTAAAGGAATATTATTTGGTGGTCCAGCCATGGAGAAGAGTTTAGACACTAGGAGAAGATAAGGAACACACCCATTATCAAGAAATCACATTAGGATTCTCTTTTTAACCTGTTCCTTAAAACACTAATGCTTAGGAAATCTATTGGAGGCAGAAGCAGTCAAGGGTAGCTTAGGGTTAGGGTTAGGGTTAGGGTGAGGGTTAGGGTACGGCTTAGGGTACGGGTTCGGGGAGGGGTTCGGGTAGGGCGTAGGGTATGGGTTAGGGTTAGGGTTAGGGCAAGGGTTAGGGTTAGGGCTCGGTTTAGGGTACGGGTTAGGATTAGGGTACGCGTTAGGGTTAGGGTAGGGGTTAGGGTTAGGGTACACGTTAGGGTGGGAGTAGTTATTAAACCTATCCCACTCTCTAGATACCCCTTAGCACGTAAAGGAATATTATTTGGGGGTCCAGCCATGGAGAAGAGTTTAGACACGAGGAGAAGATAAGGAACACACCCATTATCACGAAATCACATTAGGATTCTCTTTTTAACCTGTTCCTTAAAACACTTGTGCTTAGGAAATCTATTGGAGGCAGAAGCAGTCAAGGGTAGCTTAGGGTTAGGTTTAGGGTTAGGGTGAGGGTTAGGGTACGGCTTAGGGTACGGGTTCGGGGAGGGGTTCGGGTAGAGCGTAGGGTATGGGTTAGGGCTAGTGTTAGGTTTAGGGCTCGGTTTAGGGTACGGGTTAGGATTGGGGTACGCATTAGGGTTAGGGTAGGGGTTAGGGTTAGGGTACGCGTTAGGGTGAGGGTAGTTATTAAACCTATCCCACTCTCTAGATACCCCTTAGCACGTAAAGGAATATTATTTGGGGTTCCAGCCATGGAGAAGAATTTAGACACGAGGAGAAGAGAAGGAACACACCCATTATCAAGAAATCACATTAGGATTCGCTTTTTAACCTGTTCCTTAAAACACTAGTGCTTAGGAAATCTATTGGAGGAAGAAGCAGTCAAGGGTAGCTTAGGGTTAGGGTTAGGGTTAGGGTGAGGGTTAGGGTACGGCTTAGGGTACGGGTTCGGGGAGGGGTTCGGGTAGGGCGTAGGTTATGGGTTAGGGTTAGGGTTAGGGTTAGTGTTAGGGTTAGGGCTCGGTTAAGGGTACGGGTTAGGATTAGGGTACGCGTTAGTGTTAGGGTAGTGGTTAGGGTAAGGGTACGCTTTAGGGTGAGGGTAGTTATTAAACCTATCCCACTCTCTAGATACCCCTTAGCACGTAAAGGAATATTATTTGGGGGTCCAGCCATGGAGAAGAGTTTAGACACTAAGAGAAGATAAGGAACACACCCATTATCACGAAATCACATTAGGATTCTCTTTTTAACCTGTTCCTTAAAACACTAGTGCTTAGGAAATCTATTGGAGGCAGAAGCCATCAAGGGTAGCTTAGGGTTAGGGTTAGGGTTAGGGTGAGGGTTAGGGTACGGCTTAGGGTACGGGTTTGGGGAGGGTTTCTGGTAGGGCGTAGGGTATGGGTTAGGGTTAGGGTTAGGGTTAGTGTTAGGGTTAGGGCTCGGTTTAGGGTACGGGTTAGGATTAGGGTACGCGTTAGGGTTAGGGTAGGGGTTAGGGTTAGTGTACGCGTTAGGGTGAGGGTAGTTATTAAACCTATCCCACTCTCTAGATACCCCTTAGCACGTACAGGAATATTATTGGGGGTCCAGCCATGGAGAAGAGTTTAGACACGAGGAGAAGATAAGGAACACACCCATTATCACGAAATCACATTAGGATTCTCTTTTTAACCTGTTCCTTAAAACACTAGTGCTTAGGAAATCTATTGGTGGCAGAAGCAATCAAGGGTAGCTTAGGGTTAGGGTTAGGGTTAGGGTGAGGGTTAGGGTACGGCTTAGGGTACGGGTTCGGGGAGGTGTTCGGGTAGGGCGTAGGGTATGGGTTAGGGTTAGGGTTAGGGCTAGTGTTAGGGTTAGGGCTCGGTTTAGGGTATGGGTTAGGATTAGGGTACGCGTTAGGGTTAGGGTAGGGGTTAGGGTTAGGGTACGCGTTAGGTTGGGGGTAGTTATTAAACCTATCCCACTCTCTAGATACCCCTTAGCACGTAAAGGAATATTATTTGGGGGTCCAGCCATGGAGAAGAGTTTAGACACTAGGAGAAGATAAGGAACACACCCATTATCAAGAAATCACATTAGGATTCTCTTTTTCACCTGTTCCTTAAAACACTAGTGCTTAGGAAATCTATTGGAGGCAGAAGCAGTCAAGGGTAGCTTAGGGTTAGGGTTAGGGTTAGGGTGAGGGTTAGGGTACGGCTTAGGGTACGGGTTCGGGGAGGGGTTCGGGTAGCACGTAGGGTATTGGTTAGGGTTAGGGTTAGGGCTAGTGTTAGGGTTAGGGCTCGGTTTAGGGTATGGGTTAGGATTAGGGTACGCGTTAGGGTTAGGGTAGGGGTTAGGGTTAGGGTACGCGTTAGGTTGGGGGTAGTTATTAAACCTATCACACTCTCTAGATACCCCTTAGCACGTAAAGGAATATTATTTGGGGGTCCAGCCATGGAGAAGAGTTTAGACACTAGGAGAAGATAAGGAACACACCCATTATCAAGAAATCACATTAGGATTCTCTTTTTAACCTGTTCCTTAAAACACTAGTGCTTAGGAAATCTATTGGAGGCAGAAGCAGTCAAGGGTAGCTTAGGGTTAGGGTTAGGGTTAGGGTGAGGGTTAGGGTACGGCTTAGGGTACGGGTTCGGGGAGGGGTTCGGGTAGCGCGTAGGGAATTGGTTAGGGTTAGTGTTAGGGCTAGTGTTAGGGTTAGCGCTCGGTTTAGGGTACGGGTTAGGATTAGGGTACGCGTTAGGGTTAGGGTAGGGGTTAGGGTTAGTGTACGCGTTAGGGTGAGGGTAGTTATTAAACCTATCCCACTCTCTAGATACCCCTTAGCACGTAAAGGAATATTAATGGGGGTCCAGCCATGGAGAAGAGTTTAGACACTAGGAGAAGATAAGGAACACACCCATTATCACGAAATCACATTAGGATTCTCTTTTTAACCTGTTCCTTAAAACACTAGTGCTTAGGAAATCTATTGGAGGCAGAAGCAGTCAAGGGTAGCTTAGGGTTAGGGTTAGGGTTAGGGTGAGGGTTAGGGTATGGCTTAGGGTACGGGTTCGGGGAGGGGTTCGGGTAGGGCGTAGGGTATGGTTTAGCTATAGGGTTAGGGCTAGTGTTAGGGTTAGGGCTCGGTTTAGGGTATGGGTTCGGATTAGGGTACGCGTTAGGGTTAGGGTAGGGGTTAGGGTTAGGGTACGCATTAGGGTGCGGGTAGTTATTAAACCTATCACACTCTCTAGAAACCCCTTAGCACGTAAAGGAATATTATTTGGGGGTCCAACCATGGAGAAGAGTTTAGACACGAGGAAAAGATAAGGAACACACCCATTATCAAGAAATCACATTAGGATTCTCTTTTTCACCTGTTCCTTAAAACACTAGTGCTTAGGAAATCTATTGGAGGCAGAAGCAGTCAAGGGTAGCTTAGGGTTAGGGTTAGGGTTAGGGTGAGGGTTAGGGTACGGCTTAGGGTACGGGTTTGGGGAGGGTTTCGGGTAGGGCGTAGGGTATGGGTTAGGGTTAGGGTTAGGGTTAGTGTTAGGGTTAGGGCTCGGTTTAGGGTACGGGTTAGGATTAGGGTACGCGTTAGGGTTAGGGTAGGGGTTAGGGTTAGTGTACGCGTTAGGGTGAGGGTAGTTATTAAACCTATCCCACTCTCTAGATACCCCTTAGCACGTACAGGAATATTATTGGGGGTCCAGCCATGGAGAAGAGTTTAGACACGAGGAGAAGATAAGGAACACACCCATTATCACGAAATCACATTAGGATTCTCTTTTTAACCTGTTCCTTAAAACACTAGTGCTTAGGAAATCTATTGGTGGCAGAAGCAATCAAGGGTAGCTTAGGGTTAGGGTTAGGGTTAGGGTGAGGGTTAGGGTACGGCTTAGGGTACGGGTTCGGGGAGGTGTTCGGGTAGGGCGTAGGGTATGGGTTAGGGTTAGGGTTAGGGCTAGTGTTAGGGTTAGGGCTCGGTTTAGGGTATGGGTTAGGATTAGGGTACGCGTTAGGGTTAGGGTAGGGGTTAGGGTTAGGGTACGCGTTAGGTTGGGGGTAGTTATTAAACCTATCCCACTCTCTAGATACCCCTTAGCACGTAAAGGAATATTATTTGGGGGTCCAGCCATGGAGAAGAGTTTAGACACTAGGAGAAGATAAGGAACACACCCATTATCAAGAAATCACATTAGGATTCTCTTTTTCACCTGTTCCTTAAAACACTAGTGCTTAGGAAATCTATTGGAGGCAGAAGCAGTCAAGGGTAGCTTAGGGTTAGGGTTAGGGTTAGGGTGAGGGTTAGGGTACGGCTTAGGGTACGGGTTCGGGGAGGGGTTCGGGTAGCACGTAGGGTATTGGTTAGGGTTACGGTTAGGGCTAGTGTTAGGGTTAGGGCTCGGTTTAGGGTACGGTTTAGGATTAGGGTACGCGCTAGGGTTAGGGTAGGGGTTAGGGTTAGGGTACGCGTTAGGGTGAGGGTAGTTATTAAATCTATCCCACTCTCTAGATACCCCTTAGCACGTAAAGGAATATTATTTGGGCGTCCAGCCATGGAGAAGAGTTTAGACACGAGGAGAAGATAAGGAACACACCCATTATCAAGAAATCACATTAGGATTCTCTTTTTAACCTGTTCCTTAAAACACTAGTGCTTAGGAAATCTATTGGAGGCAGAAGCAGTCAAGGGTAGCTTAGAGTTAGGGTTAGGGTTAGGGTGAGGGTTAGGGTACGGCTTAGTGTACGGGTTCGGGGAGGGGTGCGGGTACGGCGTAGGGTATGGGTTAGGGTTAGGGTTAGGGTTAGTGTTAGGGTTAGGGCTCGGTTTAGGGTACGGGTTAGGATTAGGATACGCGTTAGTGTTAGGGTAGTGGTTAGGGTTAGGGTACGCTTTAGGGTGAGTGTAGTTATTAAACCTATCCCACTCTCTAGATACCCCTTAGCACGTAAAGGAATATTATTTGGGGGTCCAGCCATGGAGAAGAGTTTAGACACGAGGAGAAGATAAGGAACACACCCATTATCAAGAAATCACATTAGGATTCTCTTTTTAACCTGTTCCTTAAAACACTAGTGCTTAGGAAATCTATTGGAGGCAGAAGCAGTCAAGGGTAGCTTAGGGTTAGGGTTAGGGTTAGGGTGAGGGTTAGGGTACGGCTTAGGGTACGGGTTCGGGGAGGGGTTCGGGTAGTGCGTAGGGTATTGGTTAGGGTTAGGGTTAGGGCTAGTGTTAGGGTTAGGGCTCGGTTTAGGGTACGGGTTAGGATTAGGGTACGCGTTAGGGTTAGGGTAGGGGTTAGGGTTAGGGAACGCGTTAGGGTTAGGGTTAGGGTTAGGGTTAGGGTTAGGGTTAGGGTTAGGGTTAGGGTTAGGGTGAGGGTAGTTATTAAACCTATCCCACTCTCTAGATACCCCTTAGCACGTAAAGGAATATTATTTGGGGGTCCAGCCATGGAGAAGAGTTTAGACACGAGGAGAAGATAAGGAACACACCCATTATCACGAAATCACATTAGGATTCTCTTTTTAACCTGTTCCTTAAAACACTAGTGCTTAGGAAATCTATTGGAGGCAGAAGCAGTCAAGGGTAGCTTAGGGTTAGGGTTAGGGTTAGGGTGACGGTTAGGGTACGGCTTAGGGTACGGGTTCGGGGAGGGGTTCGGGTAGAGCGTAGGGTATTGGTTAGGGTTAGGGTTAGGGCTAGTGTTAGGTTTAGGGCTCGGTTTAGGGTACGGGTTAGGATTAGGGTAGGCGTTAGGGTTAGGGTAGGGGTTAGGGTTAGGGTACGCGTTAGGGTGAGGGTAGTTATTAAACCTGTCCCACTCTCTAGATACCCCTTAGCACGTAAAGGAATATTATTTGGGGGTCCAGCCATGGAGAAGAGTTTAGACACGAGGAGAAGATAAGGAACACACCCATTATCAAGAAATCACATTAGGATTCTCTTTTTAACCTGTTCCTTAAAACACTAGTGCTTAGGAAATCTATTGGAGGAAGAAGCCATCAAGGGTAGCTTAGGGTTAGGGTTAGGGTTAGGGTGAGGGTTAGGGTACGGTTTAGGGTACGGGTTCGGGGAGGGGTTCGGGTAGGGCGTAGGGTATTGGTTAGGGTTAGGGTTAGGGCTAGTGTTAGGGTTAGGGCTCGGTTTAGGGTACGGGTTAGGATTAGGGTACGCGTTAGGCTTAGGGTAGGGGTTAGGGTTAGGGAACGCGTTAGGGTTAGGGTTAGGGTTAGTGTTAGGGTTAGGGTTAGGGTTATGGTATGCGTTAGGGTGGGAGTAGTTATTAAACCTATCCCACTCTCTAGATACCCCTAAGCACGTAAAGGAATATTATTTGGGGGTCCAGCCATGGAGAAGAGTTTAGACACGAGGAGAAGATAAGGAACACACCCATTATCACGAAATCACATTAGGATTCTCTTTTTAACCTGTTCCTTAAAACACTAGTGCTTAGGAAATCTATTGGAGGCAGAAGCAGTCAAGGGTAGCTTAAGGTTAGGGTGAGGGTTAGGGTACGGCTTAGGGTACGGGTTCGGGGAGGGGTTCGGGTAGAGCGTAGGGTATGGGTTAGGGTTAGGGTTAGGGTTAGGGTTAGGGTTAGGGTGAGGGTTAGGGTATGGCTTAGGGTACGGGTTCGGGGAGGGGTTCGGGTAGGGCGTAGGGTATGGGTTAGGTATAGGGTTAGGGCTCGGTTTAGGGTATGGGTTAGGATTAGGGTATGCGTTAGGGTTTGGGTAGGGGTTAGGGTTAGGGTACGCGTTAGGTTGGGGGTAGTTATTAAACCTATCACACTCTCTAGATACCCCTTAGCACGTAAAGGTATATTATTTGGGGGTCCAGCCATGGAGAAGAGTTTAGACACGAGGAGAAGATAAGGAATACACCCATTATCAAGAAATCACATTAGGATTCTCTTTTTCACCTGTTCCTTAAAACACTAGTGCTTAGGAAATCTATTGGAGGCAGAAGCAGTCAAGGGTAGCTTAGGGTTAGGGTTAGGGTTAGGGTGAGGGTTAGGATACGGCTTAGGGTACGGGTTCGGGGAGGGGTTCGGGTAGGGCGTAGGGTATGGGTTAGGGTTAGGGTTAGGGTTAGTGTTAGGGTTAGGGCTCGGTTTAGGGTAAGGGTTAGGATTAGGGTACGCGTTAGGGTTAGGGTAGGGGTTAGGGTTAGGGTACGCGATAGGGTGAGGTTAGTTATTAAACTTATCCCACTCTCTAGATACCCCTTAGCACGTAAAGGAATATTATTTGGGGGTCCAGCCATGGAGAAGAGTTTAGACACTAGGAGAAGATAAGGAACACACCCATTATCAAGGAATCACATTAGGATTCTCTTTTTAACCTGTTCCTTAAAACACTAGTGCTTAGGAAATCTATTGGAGGCAGAAGCAGTCAAGGGTAGCTTAGGGTTAGGGTTAGGGTTAGGGTGAGGGTTAGGGTACGGCTTAGGGTACGGGTTCGGGGAGGGGTTCGGGTAGCGCGTAGGGAATTGGTTAGGGTTAGTGTTAGGGCTAGTGTTAGGGTTAGCGCTCGGTTTAGGGTACGGGTTAGGATTAGGGTACACGTTAGGGTTAGGGTAGGGGTTAGGGTTAGGGAACGCGTTAGGGTGAGGGTAGTTATTAAACCTATCCCACTCTCTAGATACCCCTTAGCACGTAAAGGAATATTATTTGGGGGTCCAGCCATGGAGAAGAGTTTAGACACGAGGAGAAGATAAGGAACACACCTATTATCAAGAAATCACATTAGGATTCTCTTTTTAACCTGTTCCTTAAAACACTAGTGCTTAGGAAATCTATTGGAGGCAGAAGCAGTCAAGGGTAGCTTAGGGTTAGGGTTAGGGTTAGGGTGAGGGTTAGGGTACGGCTTAGGGTACGGGTTCGGGGAGGGGTTCGGGAAGGGCGTAGGGTATGGGTTAGGGTTAGGGTTAGAGCAAGGGTTAGGGTTAGGGCTCGGTTTAGGGTACGGGTTAGGATTAGGGTACGCGTTAGGGTTAGGGTAGGGGTTAGGGTTAGGGTACACGTTAGGGTGGGAGTAGTTATTAAACCTATCCCACTCTCTAGATACCCCTTAGCACGTAAAGGAATATTATTTGGGGGTCCAGCCATGGAGAAGAGTTTAGACACGAGGAGAAGATAAGGAACACACCCATTATCACGAAATCACATTAGGATTCTCTTTTTAACCTGATCCTTAAAACACTTGTGCTTAGGAAATCTATTGGAGGCAGAAGCAGTCAAGGGTAGCTTAGGGTTAGGTTTAGGGTTAGGGTGAGGGTTAGGGTACGGCTTAGGGTACGGGTTCGGGGAGGGGTTCGGGTAGAGCGTAGGGTATGGGTTAGGGTTAGGGTTAGGGCTAGTGTTAGGTTTAGGGCTCGGTTTAGGGTACGGGTTAGGATTAGGGTACGCATTAGGGTTAGGGTAGGGGTTAGGGTTAGGGTACGCGTTAGGGTGAGGGTAGTTATTAAACCTATCCCACTCTCTAGATACCCCTTAGCACGTAAAGGAATATTATTTGGGGTTCCAGCCATGGAGAAGAATTTAGACACGAGGAGAAGAGAAGGAACACACCCATTATCAAGAAATCACATTAGGATTCGCTTTTTAACCTGTTCCTTAAAACACTAGTGCTTAGGAAATCTATTGGAGGAAGAAGCAGTCAAGGGTAGCTTAGGGTTAGGGTTAGGGTTAGGGTGAGGGTTAGGGTACGGCTTAGGGTACGGGTTCGGGGAGGGGTTCGGGTAGGGCGTAGGGTATGGGTTAGGGTTAGGGTTAGGGTTAGTGTTAGGGTTAGGGCTCGGTTAAGGGTACGGGTTAGGATTAGGGTACGCGTTAGTGTTAGGGTAGTGGTTAGGGTAAGGGTACACTTTAGGGTGAGGGTAGTTATTAAACCTATCCCACTCTCTAGATACCCCTTAGCACGTAAAGGAATATTATTTGGGGGTCCAGCCATGGAGAAGAGTTTAGACACTAGGAGAAGATAAGGAACACACCCATTATCACGAAATCACATTAGGATTCTCTTTTTAACCTGTTCCTTAAAACACTAGTGCTTAGGAAATCTATTGGAGGCAGAAGCCATCAAGGGTAGCTTAGGGTTAGGGTTAGGGTTAGGGTGAGGGTTAGGGTACGGCTTAGGGTACGGGTTTGGGGAGGGTTTCGGGTAGGGCGTAGGGTATGGGTTAGGGTTAGGGTTAGGGTTAGTGTTAGGGTTAGGGTTCGGTTTAGGGTACGGGTTAGGATTAGGGTACGCGTTAGGGTTAGGGTAGGGGTTAGGGTTAGTGTACGCGTTAGGGTGAGGGTAGTTATTAAACCTATCCCACTCTCTAGATACCCCTTAGCACGTAAAGGAATATTATTTGGGGGTCCAGCCATGGAGAAGAGTTTAGACACTAGGAGAAGATAAGGAACACACCCATTATCAAGAAATCACATTAGGATTCTCTTTTTCACCTGTTCCTTAAAACACTAGTGCTTAGGAAATCTATTGGAGGCAGAAGCAGTCAAGGGTAGCTTAGGGTTAGGGTTAGGGTTAGGGTGAGGGTTAGGGTACGGCTTAGGGTACGGGTTTGGGGAGGGGTTCGGGTAGCACGTAGGGTATTGGTTAGGGTTAGGGTTAAGGCTAGTGTTAGGGTTAGGGCTCGGTTTAGGGTACGGTTTAGGATTAGGGTACGCGCTAGGGTTAGGGTAGGGGTTAGGGTTAGGGTACGCGTTAGGGTGAG